>NC_060138.1:393458256-393758256 GCF_021461385.2 Schistocerca piceifrons | reverse complement strand
TACAAAGTTTTAGTTGTCACTTCGAAAGTTGATCAAGTTACTTTATTTTTTACAGATGATATTTAAAACTTTGTTACTGTACCTGTGTATGCTTCTCTCTGTACATAGTCCCTCTTTCTGCTTCATCCTGCATTGATTAATGATTTACGCGCTGTCCTGGTGGTTCCAGAACCGTACATAACGTTTTGGCCGAGATTCTATACTTATGTTTATCGGTGAACGTTAATTTGTCATCGCGCTACGTAACTAAATGTGAAGTACATTTTTTCTTAGCTGCTAATCGTCAAAGAAACTTCTTAATTCCGCCTTTGACAACAGACTGTTGTTGCGTCTTGTGGTTCACAGAACACCATGCAGTTCAGAACAGTTTAGACAACGATATTTCATGTTTTATAGCTTGCTTTATGACAGTTCCCTCGTCACAGGAGTGACTGAGTGAACTTGAATCCTGCCCTTTGTGACTGACTTTATTTCATGAGAAGCAGGGCGATCAATATCTGGCAGCTCCGGTGATCCTTTCTCGTAAGAGGTACTGCTGATACTGCACTTCCAAAGAGTTGTGGGACTTTGAGTTACTATGTAATCTTAACACCTTCCCCGCGTATGGTGATTTGCTCTTGGGTATTCAACCAGGCAGTGTCGTTGCCGGCCGCGGTGGTCTAGCGGTTCTAGGCGCGCAGTCCGGAACCGCGCGACTGCTACGGCCGCGGGTTCGAATCCTGCCTCGGGCATGGATGTGTGTGATGTCCTTAGGTTAGTTAGGTTTAAGTAGTTCTAAGTTCTAGGGGACTGATGACCACAGTAGTTAAGTCCCATAGTGCTCAGAGCCAGTGTCGTCCATGTGATGATTATTTTGGCAAGCTCTCGTGTTGCCTTCTCTAGGATAGCAGCGAGTTAGCCTGCCAAAATACAATACAGTGCAGTCTGGATAATGAGGAAGGGAGGAAGGAAAGGTGCAATATTAGGATTTACAAGGTCATTAGAGATGAAGCATACGTTCGGCCGAAGAAAACAATGGGAAGGAAATCGTCCAAGTCCTTTTTAGAGGGAACATCCCAATAGCTGCTTTAAACGATGTAGGGAAACTACAGAAAACCCATATGTGAGTGGTTGGATAGAGTTTTTAACCGCTGTCCTGCTTGTCTTAAGGACTAAGCCACCTGAGTCGGTCCCAGCTTGAGTGAAGTTATCGAGGACAGTCCAAACTTTCAACTAACAAAATTCTGACAGCATACAGTTTTTTTAGGTAAGAATATAGACTTATTTATTCTTTAGGGGACAAGCTCTAAAGGTGATAACCTAATAATGTAATAAATATTGAGTATTTAAACCAGCTGTTATTTAACTGCTATTATGTGACATATTACTGTTGGTGACACCAGTCGCAGTGACCGGTCACTGTGTGAGATCGAAATTTATGTCACCTCACTTTAAGTCTTTGATAACTTTCATAGTGGAGATGGCTCTGAACCCTATTATTTAGCTTCGTATTGCCGATGGATCATTACCGTCGTTCTTTTTTTGTGAACATGTTCCATGGCTCCGTTCCCCGTGCGGCAAGACGCATTTGCTGAAGCTATTCGCAGATGTGCTTTGGAGTTTGTTGGTAGGTATTTTCCAGGGAATCTCTTGGGGATCGCCCCCCCCCCCCCCCCCTCCTCCGCCTAACTGCGGTGTTTACCTGCCAGATCAGGCCGCGTGTTTGTTCAGCTCTTTCCCCCAGCTGCAATCACGCGGAGCCACCCGCAGCGCACGAGGGCAGGCACTCCGCTCCATCCCCTGTCGAGGGCTCTCACAGCTCCCCTCCTAGGAGAAACTCTTCCCGTGGTCGCGTTTAGCCTCGTTTCGAGGGATTGCTGATACTACGAAATCAGATCCTAAAAGAATTCAGAAATAAATAGACGCGAAACGACTATAGGGCAATGAAAAGAGGTAAACCTAATACACAGAAGATAGACGTAGGAAGAGAATGGAAGAGCTCATTTCGTTAAAGCTTATTTGTGCTCGCTCATCTCGAATAAATCTGGAGATGTAGGGAAAAGTTTTTAAGGAAGACGACGTTATCTCAGTTTACCAAGTTTTGCCGCAGACTCCACGTAACTAGCCTCTGAAGATCGTTCGACATAATGCAGCACTGCAGACTGTTAACCAAGACCTGAACGTACGAAATAGGTTTTCCATTATGTGAGCAACCAGAAAACTGTTTAAGTCGTACAACCCAGTACGTTGTTCTGGACGGCGAGTGTTCATCGGGGATAAAGATTTTGTTAGGAATGTTCCGGAAAAGTGTAATAGAACAGCTGATATGCTGTATATACATAAACGATTTGACAGATAAGGTGAGCAGCAGTCTGCGACTGTTCGCTGATGACACTGAAGTGTACAGAACTGTGCCATTGTTACGTGACTCTAGGACAGGAATTCGCAACCTTTCTTAGAACATTACCTCTGAGTGGAATTAGGGAGTAATTTTGCATTAGCTATTTCCCGCCTCCCCTTCCCCACATTATCACCTACTTTAGCACCCAACTAAACTGTAGAATGAAAGACTTCTTGGAATACTTTCAATTTTAAAACAATGAAAGATGATTGATATTTAGTTGTGTGCGTGTGTGTGTGTGTGTGTGTGTGTGTGTGTGTGTGTGTGTGTGTGTGTGTTGGAATGAATGACGAAGGAATTCCAGTCCTTCGGAAGTGCTACTCGCAACTCCTGCTCAGATAACAAAGGTAAGGGCAGACACTTTTTACATACCGTACTTCCCCTGCATGTTGAGCGCCCATAAGCCCCAACACACAAACTTCCCCTGCATTACTCCTCTCCATTGTGGCACGTGCTTGACCTACACACTGCAATCTCATTTAAAATCAACACTGCAATCTCTATAAAATCAACCAAGTTAAAACGTGCGCAGTATACTTAATTTCATAAACCACTTGGTTGCTACACTCCTTATTTCGGAAATTGGAAGACTGCAAGCTATTAATGCTGTGTGTCTGACCACTTTCATAATAGTAGTGATAATAATACTGTGTACGGCACTATAGTAGCCCTTACGTAATCACTGCTGTGTTGTGCTGTCAATAAATTCATTTATTTGTTTCGAAACGAGTAATGAAGTAATTTCTGGACTACTGTAGGTATTATCTACAATTTGGAGAAGACATTTTCTTGAGATATTTAGCATTTGTTACGTATATGTCTCACTTTTAACATCAGCGATGTACGGGGCAAAGCGCAAAATATGTGTGTAGTGAGTGGACTATGTGAGGAACCTGTAACCTCCATCGCAATAACGCTACTAATTGAGAAAAGTAATTATTGATAACTTATAGCCGGTCGGAGTGGCCGTGCGGCTCTAGGAGCTACAGTCTGGAACCGCGAGACCGCTGCGGTCGCAGGTTCGAATCCTGCCTCGGGCATGGATGTGTGTGATGTCCTTAGGTTAGTTAGGTTTAAGTAGTTCTAAGTTCTAGGGGACTGATGACCTGAGAAGTTGAGTCCCATAGTGCTCAGAACCATTTGAACCATTTGATAACTTATATAATCAATATTAGAGTCTTACAAAAGTGAGATAATAGTAGGGATCTTTTGAAAATAATTTAGTTTCCTAACTGAAATAGATCGAATCGTTTAGCTTTTACCTATCATAAAATTTCGTTTTATCCCTCAAGGGGTAATTACCCACAGGTTTGGAACCACTGCTCTAGGATGATAGCGCATGACTTTGTCGTGATGATTGGCAGCTTGCTCTAAGTGTGTAATAACGTAACTTAATGCAGATGAGACGGAAAAAATAATCCTATAATGTACGAATACATAATTAGTAGAACGCAGTTACGGTGCTTAAAATCTAGGCATAGCGTTGAAAAGCGACTTGTAGTCGAACAGGCACGTCAGGTCGGTTCTATGGAAGGTGAATTGTCGATTTCGTTTTACTGGAAGAATTCTAAGAAAACGTAGCTCATCTATACGGGAGATCTTGTACAGAACACTTGGGCGACCTATTCTTGAGTACTCCTCGAGTTTTTGAGATACCCACAAGATCGTATTATAGACAGACATCGAAGAGATTCATAGCCGTGCTGCAAGATTTGTTACCGATAGCGTGATCAACACGTGAGTATGTGGAATTACTCGGTGAACTCAAATGGGAGTCCGTGAAGGGGGAAGACATTCTTTTTACGAAACATTATTGAGAAGTAGTAAATAGTCTTCACGGGTTTGCCGCCGGATGACGTGCAAATTCCACAATATTTCCTCGGAGCAACTATCCATCTTCAGATCGTTGAACCTTGCTGGTGGATAGATACGACTGACGGTATCCACACGTCGACGCCCCTGTATATAGAACATGCATGTGAAGAACGCACAGGTGCAGAAATTACGCATGCGCTATGATTTGCAGATAGATGGCGCAATACTGAAACGTTGTCTGCTGAGAATCGCAGGGCGGCCCTCCTGCGCGTGCGCTGTACGCTATGTTTACTAACAGTGCCGCCGGATGTCACTCGTTAAAAAACCATACTACACTAATGTTATGACTGGTCTGTTATCGAAAAATTTTGATTTTCTCGTCGTGATTTAATAGCAGCCAATGCAGGGTTCCAGTCTGAGCTCAGTTGAAATCCCGCATCCCTGTTGATAACAGCTTTACGGATTTGTATTGCTTTCGTAATGACGAAATCCCAGAAAGATGATGCCGGGGATAAAACTTACATCTTTTCATAAATCATGCGATGCCCTGTATTCAGATAGTGTTCTGCAATTTCCGACTTTTTCGGTTGGCGTAGACGTGTATAACGCTGATGTTCGTCACAGTCTTCTTGTACTATGCGACATGCCTGACCTGTATATGCTGCCCCACATTGACAAGGAATCTTATACACATTCCTCAGGCCAATATTATCCTTAACCGAGCCCAGCAGGTTCATCAGTTTTGCAGAAGGTCGAAAAACACAGTGTCATATCTTCCGAGGACTCTTCCGATTCTTGACGACATGGCACCAAAATACGGCAGGAAGGCCAAGGTGATGGATGCCTTTATCTTCATTCTGCTCCATGGTTTGAACTCGCTTGAACCTGAATACATTACATGTCCATCACTCAGAATAACCGTTTTGTCGGAACACTGTGTTTAAATGTTGTATCTCACTCGACAGGCCTTCAGCATCAGATACCACAGGCGCTCTGTGAACTGAAGTGCGTAATGCACTACCGCGTTGTGCAGGGTGATGGCAACTTGTGGCCTGCAAAAATATATTTGCAGCTTTTCCTGTGTGCAAAATGAGAAAATCAGACAACAGCATTTCACTTAAAATGATTTGTTTCGGAAACAACAAAAGAAAAATTTAGTTAAGATTACCGCCCATCGTGGAAGTAACCGTAGTCAATGACATACTGTTGTATTTAATGTTTCAGCATTGCCCATCTTTCAGATCCATAACACAGAAAATATAGCTCTCGTACAAAAGAGCAAGATTCATTTTGTAAGTAAATCTGCCTTTCTCTTGCTGCAATGTATTTTATTTGTTCCAGACGCGTTTCCCCGTGAATTTTAAGGCATCTGCAATGGAATCAAGAATTATCCACTTTTGTTTTGATATGTGATATTTGTAGATTACAAAACAAGATGTGAACCGTTTTATAATCTGCGAATATCGCATCTCAAAACAAAACTTCATCATTCTAGATTCTACAGAAGATATCTTAAAGTAAAAGGTGAAACGCGTCCAGGGCAAATAAAATACACTGGAGCAAGGGAAGGGCGGTTTTTATTTACAAAAACGGTTCAAATGGCTGTAAGGACTATGGGACTTAAGATATGAGGTCATGAGTCCCCTAGACTTAGAACTTCCTAAGCCTAACTAACCTAAGCACATACACAAATCCATGCCCGAGGCAGCATTCGAACCAGCGACCGTAGCAGCAGCGCGGTTCCAGACAGAAGCGCCTAGAACCGCTCGGCCACAGTGGCCGGCTTTTATTTACAAAACTAATATTTCTGTGCTTGCTGCGGATGGTGGCCATGCAAACTGACTTTTTAAAGAGAGCAACATTTGATTCAATGACTAAAGAGCAGTAGAATACTAAGATTTTTTTCTGTTTCTCCCAAATACCAATTAGATACTATGTACGGTCGTTAATACCATTTTCCGAGGCAGTGGAAAGCACTTCATCTTCCTCCCAGGTATTCCGTTGCAGCCACCACAAATAAATAAAAATTCGTCATGGAATGCGAATGTCAAGCAGACGAAGTTCTTGATTCTCACAAATACTGAGGATGAAGTCAGTTGGTCTGAGATACGATCAGACGAAATAAGTAGTATTCCGGCACGCCGGACAAGACGCATGTCGGTGGCGAGCCTCCCGTAAGGGGAGAAGACGCTGCCCGCCCACGTCTTCCGTTCTCACGACCGCCTGCAACACGTGGTGACCCCAGAAACTCCCCGGTGGAGGGGTGCACGGAATTCCCGGCCACAGGCCGTCGTCGCACACCCGGCTCTGCTGCTTGCTTTATGGAAAGTGAACTTTTTTTTTTTTTTCCACTGTGCTCGGTTTCCGTCAGTGGGATGGAAAAGAAGGAAGCTGCCAGTGCGCTCTATGTACCGAAGTATGTTTTCCCCTACTCCGTGCTCTTTGTTTTGCTGTTTTTCACCAAGATCACGGAACCCTATAGCTCGGCTGTGGTCACCAACCACACGGTAACCCACTTTCTACGGTCCGGATCGTATTTTACAGCGCCATTCTTTGCACCTGATCGATCTGACGACAATGAAAGTGCTGTCGTTGACCAACGAGAAGAGATCTACCCGATATGGTCTCGCGCTTTTATGGTAGTGCTCCACTTTCATTTGTGACCCTATTGAGGCGATATAATATGATGATCTTGAGCAAAAATTTACATGCTCTTCTAATCCTTCAGTTCTTCACGTGTGCGGGAATTCCCTAACGAAATGCTTGCCTGCTACTAGTCCCCGTTTAAGCGTGGATTTATTGCGCGCATTAACTAAAAAGATCAACAGGTTAAAGTTGTTAAGCGTAAATCCACATGGACATCAATATAATTAGAGGCCTGTACTGAAGATTGGGTCTCAGTGATTTTGATGAATAACTATGCAGTAATTCTATCTCATTATCTTAAGAAAACTGTGGGACTGCCTTTTTCTGACCCTTTGTTCCGAGTGCATTGCTATGGAATAAACTAATATTGTAGTGTTAGACGTTGCTGTGAGACCATGAATGTTAGTTTCTGGTAGATTACAGGGTAAATCTGCCGACGCACCACGTTGTCATACGTAGTTGATGAGACAAAAATACAGCATCGAGGCACAGACCGGAAAAAGTGAGGAGTAAAAGTGATGAAATAATGTTTTTTCTTTCTGGCATAACGATAAGAGCTCAGAGTGCGACATTGCCCTACTTCCCACCACGCAGGAATCATCGCAACAACTGAAGACGAGCGCCCGTTTCCGGCTTGCTAAAGTAGTGCATCTTATGTAGTTTTCATTTTATCGTAATTATAGCGATTGACACTGTAGAACAGATTTAAAATTCTGATAACTTGCATTCAGGAGGAGCGAGATTCATAACCCCCCTCCGGCCATCTAGATTTAGGTTTACCGCGGATTTCCAAAATCACTCAAGCCCGGTATGGATCCTTTGAATAGGCTGTGATGTGTATTCTGTATATTTCTCCAGTCAAAACTAGTGCTTCGTGCATTCGTCATAGACGGCGTGTTAAACGCCAGTTGTCGTTCCTTCTTTGTCATGTGATGTCTCTAAGACCTTCGTTAGATACACGGAAGAGGCGTGACGTAAAAACCTTTCAGTGCACTTTACGACTTCGTCTTTCCCTCCCTTGCCCTACTTAATTTGCTAAATTTGGCATGATGAGATTGGTCTGCTCTTGGCTACAAAAATTAAAGGTTCGAATGAGAAGGACGATTATTCGTCAAAACTGTGCCTACATCGAAGGGCTGTGAATTTTCTACTGTAAAGCTTCTTTGTTTAAAAATGTCATATTTTACATTTCTTTGACATTTTTATGACATTTCACCTTCCATCGTTGCCGGTGAATATGAGAGAAGAAGAGAAAATACTTTAGATTTATAGGGAGCCTATAAGGCATCCGCGACCCTAAGCCTTAAAACAGTTAATAGCGGTTCGAATATTGGACTTGAAATGTTAACCGTATTAGTACAATAACGAGATTTAATTGAGAGTGTGACTGTCACAGAGTAAAACTACATGAAGCATCGGAGGTCAAAAGGCGATCTCGGCCGTGCCCGTTAGTTGGCCGTGTTCCGTGCGCCATCCTCGCTGTGAAGTGAGAATTTTTCACATTTACTGTGTTTGTCCCATTGTTTGCTCACACAAAAGACCTTTTCTCTCTTGCCCAACATGCAGTCCGCGAAACGCTGCGTTCATTTGGAACTCGCGTTCCGCAGTCAAGCCAAGGCCGACTCACTCACTCGGCAAAACGCCTTTGTTGCGCACTTGTTCCTCGCACCGCGACTTGAGAAAACAAAAGCTGATTATTCGTAGGTACGGAGATATACATACCTCTGTGGCTCTTCCTTTGTATGCACCGTTTAAAGCCATGTAATATAGAAAGGGCCTCTTCAGTCAACAGAGATAAAACCACACTGAAACTAAAGGTCCGTCTGGGATTAATTTTGCTCTCGGACTTTGATACACTGTTATTGCCACTGTGTCCCCTCCTCCCCTTTTCCATCATTTATTGTACTATGTGGAGGAGTTATCTGTTATTTTATACGAAACGTTTCTTGCAGGATTGATAAGCTGGGCAGACTTATGCAGTACACCGAAGTATTATAAATTTTGTAATAAGCCAAAAAGGGAGGTGGTGCAGTAATTTAGACATTGGATTCGTATTCTAGACGGGGCGGTTCGACCATTCAAATTGAGGTTGTCCGTGGTAAATCACTTGAGACGAATTGTACGATGGTTCCTTAAAATAGGCTTTGGCCGATGTTCTTTCAATTCTCGTCCAGTATTAGGCTATCCTCAGATTGCACTAGTGTCTGTGGAACGTTAAACCTCAACAATGTAACGTATTCATCGATCAGCTATAAGCACAAAGGATTTTCGACGTTCTTTCTTTCTGGCATAACGATAAGAGCTCAGAGTGCGACATTGCCCTACTTCCCACCACGCAGGAATCATCGCAACAACTGAAGACGAGCGCCCGTTTCCGGCTTGCTAAAGTAGTGCATCTTATGTAGTTTTCATTTTATCGTAATTATAGCGATTGACACTGTAGAACAGATTTAAAATTCTGATAACTTGCATTCAGGAGGAGCGAGATTCATAACCCCCCTCCGGCCATCTAGATTTAGGTTTACCGCGGATTTCCAAAATCACTCAAGCCCGGTATGGATCCTTTGAATAGGCTGTGATGTGTATTCTGTATATTTCTCCAGTCAAAACTAGTGCTTCGTGCATTCGTCATAGACGGCGTGTTAAACGCCAGTTGTCGTTCCTTCTTTGTCATGTGATGTCTCTAAGACCTTCGTTAGATACACGGAAGAGGCGTGACGTAAAAACCTTTCAGTGCACTTTACGACTTCGTCTTTCCCTCCCTTGCCCTACTTAATTTGCTAAATTTGGCATGATGAGATTGGTCTGCTCTTGGCTACAAAAATTAAAGGTTCGAATGAGAAGGACGATTATTCGTCAAAACTGTGCCTACATCGAAGGGCTGTGAATTTTCTACTGTAAAGCTTCTTTGTTTAAAAATGTCATATTTTACATTTCTTTGACATTTTTATGACATTTCACCTTCCATCGTTGCCGGTGAATATGAGAGAAGAAGAGAAAATACTTTAGATTTATAGGGAGCCTATAAGGCATCCGCGACCCTAAGCCTTAAAACAGTTAATAGCGGTTCGAATATTGGACTTGAAATGTTAACCGTATTAGTACAATAACGAGATTTAATTGAGAGTGTGACTGTCACAGAGTAAAACTACATGAAGCATCGGAGGTCAAAAGGCGATCTCGGCCGTGCCCGTTAGTTGGCCGTGTTCCGTGCGCCATCCTCGCTGTGAAGTGAGAATTTTTCACATTTACTGTGTTTGTCCCATTGTTTGCTCACACAAAAGACCTTTTCTCTCTTGCCCAACATGCAGTCCGCGAAACGCTGCGTTCATTTGGAACTCGCGTTCCGCAGTCAAGCCAAGGCCGACTCACTCACTCGGCAAAACGCCTTTGTTGCGCACTTGTTCCTCGCACCGCGACTTGAGAAAACAAAAGCTGATTATTCGTAGGTACGGAGATATACATACCTCTGTGGCTCTTCCTTTGTATGCACCGTTTAAAGCCATGTAATATAGAAAGGGCCTCTTCAGTCAACAGAGATAAAACCACACTGAAACTAAAGGTCCGTCTGGGATTAATTTTGCTCTCGGACTTTGATACACTGTTATTGCCACTGTGTCCCCTCCTCCCCTTTTCCATCATTTATTGTACTATGTGGAGGAGTTATCTGTTATTTTATACGAAACGTTTCTTGCAGGATTGATAAGCTGGGCAGACTTATGCAGTACACCGAAGTATTATAAATTTTGTAATAAGCCAAAAAGGGAGGTGGTGCAGTAATTTAGACATTGGATTCGTATTCTAGACGGGGCGGTTCGACCATTCAAATTGAGGTTGTCCGTGGTAAATCACTTGAGACGAATTGTACGATGGTTCCTTAAAATAGGCTTTGGCCGATGTTCTTTCAATTCTCGTCCAGTATTAGGCTATCCTCAGATTGCACTAGTGTCTGTGGAACGTTAAACCTCAACAATGTAACGTATTCATCGATCAGCTATAAGCACAAAGGATTTTCGACGTTCTTGCTTGTGTCTGCTTCTCTACGACGCCATATGTAATAGGTTGTGTGAGACTAAAAATTAAGGCTGAAAGAGGTAAATTTCATTCACACTGTTAATGCAGCATAATTCCAGATTAAGTTAATTAAAAAAGAACCCTTTTAAGTTTGTCGATTCTGAAATGCTACACCAACATGGTTATTGTAGTCCAAGTTATTCACCACTTAAGTATAAATAACTTCAACCGGCTGCTGATGCAGTATACTGCACATAGTTAACGCGCTCGCCCACCTGTGGCCATTTCGCAAGCAGTTATTTGGCTTAGCCTAGATTGATATAGTTTTTGATGTTTTTCTGAAGGATATCATGCTAGATTGTACCGAGCTTGTTGGAGGGCCGTGCCCACAATGTCCCAAACGTTATCAACTGAGGAGAGATCCGGCGACATTTCTGGCTAAGGTAGGCTTTGGGAAGCACGAAGACAAGCAGTAAACACTTTCCCCGTGTGCAGACTGGCATTTTCTTGGTGGAATGTAAGCCCAGGATGGCTAACCACGAAGGGCAACAAAATTGAGTGTAGAATACCGTCGGAACCGCTGTGCTGTAATGGAGCCACGGATGATTCCCAAAGAGGTTCCGTTGAGAAATGAAATGGTACTCCAGACCATCACTTCTGGTTGTTGAGCCGTAGGGCGGGCGGCAACCAGGTGATTGGTAATCCACCGCTCCCTGGTGTGTCTCCAGACACGTTTTCGCTGGTCATCGAGGCTCAGTTCAAAGTGGGACCCATTTCTGAAGACAATTCTACTTCAGTCAATTCGATTCCAGGCTGAACGTGCCTACACCACCGCAGACGGTCTCGTTGGTGTACAAAGCTCAATGATAGTCGGCGCGGGGAGCGTCGTGAGCTCAGGACCCTTTTAGTGAGCTGCCTTATGGTCACTGTAGCATCAGTCGCACCTCGGATGGATGATAGTGATGAAACCGAGGGTTTCAGTATCTCTCTGACTATTGCTCGATCGTCACATTCTGTATTCTTTCTGGAGTGATCACTTCGTTCTTGACGCTCTGTTCGGTCATCGTTCACCCATTTCTGCCAGCATCGTCGAATAGTGGCATCGATCCTTTTCAAATGTCGAGCGATACACCTATCATTCGAACCGGCTTCCTTGGGACTAACTATACGTCCGCTCTCAAATGCTGACATCTGCGTATGTGGTTCACGCGCCTGTCTGCAAGGCATAGTTGCTGTCAGACTAAGAAATGAAATTCGCAAAGATTTTATATCCTGGTATCTATGTGTCTCCTTGTTAGCTTTCCTTGCCAGCTACGCGGTCAAATTGCGCTGCAGCGTCACATATTCATCCATCGATCACCAAAGCTTCCAGTTTTGCTTTTTCCGTCGATACCTGTATAAAAATCAGTTTTTGACCAATTTGCAGATCTCTTCCGTGGTGCGTCGCTTTTTAAGAGTATTTCGTGGACACTTTACTGAACTGTGATACCGAGATGTATTAAAGTCCGCCGCCGATGTGAAAGCGATGGCATTGCCTTCTAACGATATAGCCGCTGCAACTCCAAACAGTATCGAAGCATGAGCAGGATCAGAGTCGAGCCTGGTGGTCTAGCGCGTGCCTGAAAACCGAAAGGCACGGGATCGAACCCCGACAGGACCACGAACTTTTCACTGTCTTTTAATCTAGCATTTACCTGTCAATGACGTGGACATCGCCAGAAGCGAAATACGAAATGTGTCAAGGAGCCGTTCCCCTGGCAGACGACGCATCCACGTCCTCCCATTGGCACGATGAAGAAGGTATCGGGATTCATCAGCTCATGCAACGCTCTGCCATTACGACAACGTCCATTGTCGATGGTCACGTGCCCATTTCAGTCGTAGTCACCAACGTCGTGGTGTTAACATTGGCACATGCATGGGTCGTCGGCTGCGGAGGCCCATCGTTAGAAGTGTTCGGTGCACTCTTGTGTTCAGACACACTTGTACTCTGCCGAGCGTTAAAGACTGATTTAGTTCTGCCACGATTTTCCGCCTGTCTTGTTTTATCAGTCTGCCCAGTCTGCGACGTCTGATCTCCTTAAATGAGGGGTGGCTGCCCAACCTCACGTGGTTTCACCTTGATTTCGCCACGTGTTTAAGACACTCATCACAGCACTCCTCGAACAGCCAAGTCGTGCAGTTTCCGAAATGCCGTGCCGAGCCTCCGGACCTTCACAATCTGCCCTCGGTTAAAGTGAGAAAGATCTAACGCCTTCTCCATTCTACCACACGGACAGCCCGCCCTCTGATGTTACATGCACCGTGCGTAGCTCTCAGCCGGCCGCGGTGGCCAAGCGGTTCTAGGCGCTCAGTCCGGAATCGCGCGACTGCTGCGGTCGCAGGTTCGAATCCTGCCTCGGGCATGGATGTGTGTGAAGTCCTTACGTTAGTTAGGTTTAAGTAGTTCTAAGTTCTAGGGGACTGATGACCTCAGATGTTAAGTCCCATAGTGCTCAGAGTCATATGAACCATTTCGTAACTCTCACCTGCAGTCGTTCCTCAGTAGGTTACGCTGCTATCGCCGAGATGGGTCGGTCGCCGAGTAGGTCGGTGGTCATAATGTTCTGGCTGATCAGTGTGTATTAAGAGTGATAGTACGGCCCGCCCGCGCGGGGTAGCCCAGCGAGCCTGAGGCGCCTTGTCACGGTTCGCACGGATCCCCCGTCAGAGGCTCAAGTCATCCTTCGAGCATGAGTGTGTGCGTTGTCCTGTGCGTAAGTTAGTTTAAGTAGTGTGTAAGCCTAGGGACCGATGGCCTCAGCAATTTGGTCCCATAGCAACTTACCACCAACTATCCCGTTCGGAAGGGCTAACGCCAAATAAACTTTTGTTGAATTTCGAATGTACATATCCTCTAAACTGGTAGAAGATGAAACGGGGAACATAGGAGTACATTAGTAAAGAGTTATTGCGTTTTACTATCGGTTTTCGCCAGGCTCAACGCATTAAACTGTGTATCTACGACAGATTTTGTATTGCTCTGGAACTGGTGTGTACATGATTCGTTAACAAAAATGTGAAAGGGTAGAGTTATAATTCCTGCTGTGTTTGCACTTTCTCCTTGGCTTAGATATTTAGTAATCTCCCAAACACTAATCTAATGGGGAAAGATCAAGTGGCTAGTGAACACGCAAAATCATCGTCACAAGCGATCGAACGCCTAGCGTAGTGGTTTTACTCAGACAATGTCCACTTTGATCGTGGGGAATGTGCGGCATCTGTAGCATTTTGGGAACAACATTACAACATTTGATGCCAGAGGGACATCCTTCATTCGACGAAAAAATGTGCATCCAGCTAGCAACTGACTAAACACGGTGTATTGCGAATATGTATATCTCGTCAGCAGTTGGAAGTACAGCATATGTTTTTGTACTTTTCTTTCCAGAATGGTTCGTAGTGTCATTTTTCTGTTTCCTCCTGAATAAAACCTGAGATATACCTCTTCTGTACGATTATTCTTTTGTATAATCTGTCATGCTCGGCTTCAGCTGTGGACTGTACATCCAACGACGTAGGTGTCGTTAGTCGCACAGCCTCACTGTGTCGCCGTAGCCTTTTCCAGGCGACAAATGTTCTTGCTTCTGTCTGTTTCGATAGGAATTGGGATTACGTATGTAGATGTCATCGTTTTATTTTGGTGTAGTGTGGTGAGAAGGTGCTTGCAGTGGACGTTGGCTGTAAGCTTACAGCCGCGTGGTTCGGGCAACGCTTGGCCATGTTATCGTCACGCTGCGGTCTGGGAACCGGCTATTCAGCGACCGCAAGTTGCCAGCTGTCTCCCACTTCTTTTGCCGAGAGCTGCCAGCGACAACGTGCGCATTAGGCGTCTGCCGAAGGTGCAGTCTCTTTGGACAACGACAAAGCAGCCTGGAAGACGCGCTTTAGGACACATGGACCGGACTGCTGCAGTCAGTAGTAGGACAATTTTTCCCATTTTGTTTTAAACAACCGCCACTGGGGTAATTCAGAAGGGTAAGTGTACAAATTGCGCCTTTAGCGACAAAAATAACATTACAGGGTGTTTCAAAAAGAATATACAGGTTTTAAGGCTTTGTAGCATATATTACATTCAACTTAACAATTATAAATATAACATCAAATGAAAGAGCAAATGAAACAAGAGTTCAGTGGTGAACACCATTCTGCACATCGAGTCGATAGGCGAGTTCGTCCCAAATCTTGATCACATGATCCTTTATGGACCCACAGAAGGTAAAAATGGCGTGGCCTCAGACTGTGAGGTCATGCAAAACAAACTCTCTCATCCGGCCCCCCGCGGCCAGTCCAGCAGTCAGGTACTATGTCGTTTAACCAGGCACGTGCTGACTTTTATCATCTTGCTGCCAAATAAAGTTCTGTGGTTCATCTTCTTCCAATGAGAAAAGAGCCATAGTTCTAGCGTATGAAGATTAGAAACACCAATTACAGTTGCTTACCGAAAAAGAAATGCCCATAAACTTTCCGCTGGTATATGGCACGTAGAAAATGTGCCATATCGTGGGGTTTTGCTGACCTCCAGATACGCACATTATCTGCGTTCTCATTTCCACTCAGGTGAAAATGTGGATTCATCCCTGTAGATGACACGATCCAAAAAAATATTGGCCTTAGTGCAACAACATTTCGTTTGCAGAGGTGACACGTAAACCGTAGCCTGTTGGCTTTAGGGCTTGTAACGACTGTAGATGGTTCAAATGGCTCTGAGCACTATGGGACTCAACTACTGTGGTCATAAGTCCCCTAGAACTTAGAACTACTTAAACCTAACTAACCTAAGGACAGCACACAACACCCAGCCATCACGAGGTAGAGAAAATCCCTGACCCCGCCGGGAATCGAACCCGGGAACCCGGGCGTGGGAAGCGAGAACGCTACCGCACGACCACGAGATGCGGGCGCGACTGTAGACTATAAGGACTTAGTTATAAACGTCTCCTTAAAAGCCCCCACACAGGCGTCACCGATGTCATGATAACTCGCGAAAAGTCTTCTGAACTGATTCCCTGGGACTACTTATGAAAGACTCCCACTCGTTCAACACATTCATCAGTCACTCTTGGTCGTTGCACAATGTTCCCTTTGCGCACAAGTCTATTATACAATCAAAGCTGTTTGAGTTGCTCTTTCATTAGATGTGTTACGTATGATTCTAAGTTAATTAATAAATGTTACAAAGCCACTAATATATTCTTTTTTGAAACACCCTGTATTTTAACTTTTTGGTACTGTAAGCGAAATTTATGTTTACAAGTATCGAAACTGTGAAATTCATGTCTAGTTTGTAGTTAATTTTGTATTGAAATGTTCATTTTGTCAGCGTGGCTGGGGAATTAAGAAAACGCTTGCGGCCCTTGACCGCGTGATGCAAAAAACATATTTTGCTTGTGATTTTCCGAAAGAAAACCTAATTACCCCACAGCCAGCATTGAAAAAAAAGCTAAGTAAATTTTAGCTGTCGTTACCGTTACCTGCAAGTAAATAACGTTAGTAGCGCCTGCGATGTAATTTAGGATTAGCATTCTCGAATGCGGAGTACGGACAACAGCAACTTGTCTGTTGCATTATACAGTTACATATTGGCGTGAACACTGGAGCACTCTTACGAGCTTCCGAACACTCGGACATCGTACCTGTGCACAGGGAACAGCGGGGCGCTCGGCTGCTTACACGCTTATTTTGTGGCCTACTTCGGCGTGGCGCCTGCCGTATCGGCGGCGGACACGACTCGTGGCACCAGCAGTAGCGGCGGACGGAAGTCTAGCAGAGAGGGGCCGGGCCGCGTTGCGAGTCACGGCGCGGCGTACCTCACGTCGGGGCGGCGCCAGCATTGTCATCGCTTACGCTTATAAAAGTGTCGGAGAAATCGCGAGCAACGACGCCTTTCACTGGCCATTCTGCGTGCCCTGCGTGACTCCGACAGGAAGAACACGAGAGTTGCGCCTAAACTGAAAGAGCTGGCCGCCGGAAGCCGAGCGTTCTCTGCCCTGAGAAAGTGCCCGGCTGGCTGTGCCTCTAAAGCGCTCGCAGTTCTAGATACCGTACCAGTCTCATTCTTCATCCCCCTCCCTCTACTCCACCTACGCGTCCCGATCGCGGTTAGTACGACAAAAGAAAGACTTAGCTCCCCACCGCAACTGCCTGAAGTTCCCTTGTCACCTCTGGTGCGTGTTGTAGGAAGTAATATGTATATTTATTCACTTTTTTAAATGGGTTCCCGAAATTTCATGAATAAGGCTCTCTGCGAAGCACATCGTCATTTAAGTTATCCCACTGCAGTTTGGCAATCATCTCCATGACACTCTCACGCTGACTTAACACGTTAGTCAAAAAACTTGCAACTCTTCTCAGAATCTTCCGATGATGCAACTCTACAATGGGCCCAGACTGACAAAATGTATTCAATTATTCCTCGAACAAGGGTCTTGTTAGCAAACTGTATCTTGCGTGATTTACTTCTTCAGCGCGTGGCATTATATCCGGTAAAACGACCACACACACGACTTTCATGTACACGCTGGATACTTTCCCCAGCATCCACAGTGTGACTACCTGTAAGATGAGAAAATTTTCTAATGCTGGGATAATTTGTGTACTTTATGGAGAGGTGAATAATTGTTGTGGCTTATCGTTCCATCAGTGTCGATGTCTTAAATTGAGCATTGGTTCAGTGGGACAAGGATCACGGAATAAACGACCGTAAATTATTCTTCTTTAAGATGTCAGTGTCTTTAACTACTGTGCCACCATATTGTCTGCGCGCGATATAAAGGTTTCAGTGACAGGGATCGTTCTAAAATCAGTCAAGAGACATAATTCTTCTTCCGACACGTATTTCGTATAACGAATATTTGTATTTTAGTGCTATTACTTCCGGAGGAAGGAAACGGCAAACCACCTCCATTAGGACCTTGCCTAGTACGGCGATGCGGGTCTCCCACATCGTTCCCCTACGCTATGTCAAGAAGCGTGGGACTTCATTTCCACTATTAATTCAGCTGATGAGTTCGGATTATAAAAGCATTTTAACCAGGAGATTTTTCAGAGACATACAAAAACAGCTGCCCAGTCTAGTCTCTTACGAACGGAGAGAACTGAATGAAACAGTAATCGCATTTCCAATCACAAGTCACGAGCTTAGCGGTAGGAGATAAGAGCCTATAAATCAGTTAATTATAAAGCCAGTGAAATTAATGTGACAAATTATGCATTGATATCAGTTATCCCGACCCAACTGAAAATACGGACGGTCTTTGCTGAGTAGAAACTATCAAATGATGGGGGCGGAGGGGGTTTCATGATCACTAATCTTTGAATTCATAAAATACCATGATAGAATTAAACCTCTGAGTGTCCAAAGATTCAGAACATGTGCTGATATAGAATCTGGTCCCACAATACGGCTACAATCGGCAGAAGTTCCGGGGCTGTTACTTTTGAACTCGTGCCACAGCAACGCCATTGCGTAGTAACATTGACCCCGCCCGCATTTGGTTAACGGGCGCTACCACAGGGTCAGCAATCCGAGCGCCGGAAGGCCGAACTGCCCCGTCGGCCGAAAGCCGTAGGGACGGTTCCCATTGCTGCTCTCCGTCAAGTTGGCTACAAGGACCGTCTTGTATCGGAGGCGGCCGGAGGCGGCACACTGCTGTACTTCGTCCTAGGTTAAAAAACTACAGAGAGATGCTCTGTCAGTCTTAACTCGTTGTAGTTCTTTGTCATCTTCACTTCATGACTGGCTTTAGCGCGGTAGTTGCCGCCATTTCGCGGTATATGTGTTGGTTTCAATCGTATTGCAATCGATCATGTATAGATTCAGTCAGCTTTAGCCAAGACGTTTCGCTGTAAATTGCTCGTGGCAACTACGTCCCTTATACAGAGGCAGAAAAGCTATTTGCACTGTAAGCTGTGTGCTCCTATTACGTGACTGCTCATGACACTGCTTTCATTTGTGTTTCGTCTGTTTTCCGATTATCCCCCTCTCCAGGCGTTGGACGAGTTATCGTCGTTTCTTGTATGTATCTATATCTGTTTATGTACATTTAGCTTCGTGTTTCTATCAAGAATATAACCGATTAAATTACAGTTCTCTGTCCGTTACTGGCCTGTAGCTCATCCTGTTCCCGTCATTAATTAAGTCATTTGTCCTCCCAAATGAATTCTCTGCTGTAGGTAATGTAGTCTGATGTCTCCACGGTCCAGGGAACAGAAGATTAACAGGTGAATTGGTTTTTATCTGGTGGAAGAGCAAATGGTGACAGGCAGAATCTCACATTTACTTCCCGCCAAGCATCTGTAGACTTAGCAACCCGATCTTCACCATGATCTGTTGTCCTCCAGTATCTCCTGACTAAATGGTACTCAAGATCTTCCTTTGTTCGTACGTGATGCAATTTTGAAGTTAGCCACATGTCTTGGTCTCCCATGGTACTTAATATCCTATTATGGTCTTTAGTTGCTGTAAATTCTCAGTTGATGTTAACTAAGTATGGGGTAAAATATATAAATAGGTCATCTTCGAAATATGGATTTCTTACAGGAATACCAAAATATAATTTCGGAAGAATTGGAATCAGCGAGCAACAACCAACAGTTGGGATTCACTGGATGTAACTTTTGGTACAATTCGAAGATTTAGCTTCGATAGACGATCACCAAACTATATCACAACATCCGTACCAGTGCGGTGGTGATGAACATGAATTCTTTGTTTATCAAGACAGCCTCGTGAAAAGTAATCGGTTTTATTTGTGCTTGCTTCGCTGGGGTGGATTCGGCGTACTACGCAGTAAGAGTAGGGTTGCGTGGGTGGACTCTGTGACGTAACCGTGGGGCGGAGTGTTGCGTGGCAGCGGGCGTTCCGCGCCAGTGGACTCGCACTGGCTGGCCCCCCCCCCCCCCCCCCCCCCCCAGCCTGCGTGTGAAGCCTCTCTGCCTGATCCCAACAAAATCCTTCCTCCCGCAGGAAAAACATATTACATGTTTCAATTTTCTCATAAGGATATGTCTGGATGCTTCGACTATAACTTCAGTCAAGAGAATTAAAAAAAAAAAAAAAAAAAAAGCCTTGAGACTGATCTCAGTTGCCAATATACGGATGCTTGTAGGAATAATGGAAGAATACTCGGGAATATAGCATTTCTATCAGGCGGTTAACTTTGATTATTTTTACGCCGCGACTTCCGTTTGATATTGCCGTGAAAGCAGTTACCGAAGAATGCGCCAAGTGATATATTCGAACTTTTGCACGTAGTTAGCCA
This sequence comes from Schistocerca piceifrons, assembly GCF_021461385.2. Taxonomy (NCBI): domain Eukaryota; kingdom Metazoa; phylum Arthropoda; class Insecta; order Orthoptera; family Acrididae; genus Schistocerca; species Schistocerca piceifrons. The sequence continues at coordinate 393,738,099 of NC_060138.1, read as the reverse complement.
AACGTACGAGGGTTGACTGAAAAGTAATGCCTCCACCTTCGTAACTCTTCAACAGTTGGCAGCGCTGGTATGCGACAGGTGCTGGCTTCTTCTGTAGCCTCTTCTCCACATCTCCAGTTGGCGGGAAGTCTTAGCATTGAACGGTTGTGTCGTTACAGTGTAAATTATGGAGCCCTATGCAGACGGACGGTCAATACGATTTAAGCAACGTGCAGTCATTGAATTCTTGACAGCAGAAGGTGTCACCCGAAAGGAGATTCATGAGAGAATGAATACTGTGCGTCGTTGGGCGAGTAAGTTTAAAGACGTTGAACATCTGACCTGTGTGAGAAACAAAGAGTTGGACGTCCTGTGTCAGCAACCACCGAGTTTCACAAGCAAAATGTTGACAGATTGATTTAGGACGATCGTCGTATCACTGAGAGAGAAACTGCAATCACAATCGGCATTTCACAAGAACGTGTGGATCACATCATTGCTTTGCTTGGCTATCGGAAGATCTGTGCACGATGGGTACCTCAGATGCTGACTCCTGAAATGAAAGCTCACAGACTTGAAATTTGCCAGGAATTGCTCTCGCATTACGAGAATGAAGGCGCACAATACTCACACAACACAATCACCATAAACTGCTTTCATTCCCTGATGAATCTCCATAGGGGTGACACCTTCTGCTGTCAAGAATTCAGTGACTGCATGTTGTTTAAATAGCATTTACCGGCCGTCTGCGCATGGTTCCATACTTTACACTGTAAGAACATAACCGTTCAATGCAAAGGCTTTCCGCCAACTGAAGCTGTAGAGAAGAGGCTACGGAACAAGCCAGTACCTGCCGTATACCAATGCTGCAAACTCTTGAAGAGTTACGAAGGTGGAGACATTACTTTTCAGTCACCCCTCGTACTTACCTTTCTATACAAGGTGTGATCAAAAAGTAACGGGAATTTTTGTTTTTCTTAAAGACTCCTTATTCATCAACATTAACTTCGTCCCGTTCAAAGTAATCCCCCTCAAATATAAAACACTTGTGCGAGAGCTTTTTCCAATCTTGGAAGCACTTCTGGACTTCAATTTTTTTTTTTTATGTTCCGTTCCTTCAGCGATTCTGTTTTACCTCATTAGTGATGACTAAACGACGTCCTTTCGTGGCCCTCTGCAGCTTCGGAAACAGAAAGAAGTCGTACGGGAGCACGTCCGGCGAATACGGTGGCTGTGGCAAAGTATAGGTTTCGTATCTTGCCAAAAAGTCACGAACAAGCATTGAGGTGTTTGCAGGTGCATTATCGTGATGCAATTTCCACGTGTGGTTTTGCCACAGTTCTGATCGTGTTCTTCGGATTGCTTCACGTAAATGGCGCATAACCTCCATGTAGTATTCCTTATTGACCGTAGGACCATAAGAAAGGAACTCATGATACAGTATCCCATTGTAATCAAAGACAGCATTGGGCAGAACCTTCACATATCATCGAACATGTCGAACTTTGTCGGTATTGGGTCTTCACGCAGTTTCAGCTGGGACGATTGAAACGTTATACCTCTATACTCACATTTCGTCACCTGTTATAAATTTTTAGAAGTTGTGGGCCCTTGTCGGCTTCATTCAGCAATTCCTGAGCGATGTCTCCGCGACGTCGTTTTTGGTCGACATCCAACAATTTCGGAACAAACTTTGCTGTTACACGCTTTGTCCCAAAACATCCGAAAGAATTGCTTTGCATGAGCCAAAGGATATGCTGACATCTTCAGCAACCCCTCTGATGGTGATTCGGCGATTTCCCAGAACCATTTTGTCTACTTCTTCCACATTGTCGTCAGTTAACTGATGTTCTAGGGCGTCGAGGGCGGTCGTCGTCGGGCGGTCGTCGTCTTCTCGACCCTCTTTGAAATGTGTATACCACCGGTAAACTGTTGTCTTAATTATATAATTGCGTAGGCTTCCGCTGCCAGAGTCAGTCGACATAAAAGTTTTCTGGATATTGTACCGCGTCATAATGTATAAAACTACTGCTGCTGGAGAAAAACCAACGTTTCGGCCATGGTTGCAGCGGCCATCATTTGGGTCTAATGGTGATCCAGAAGATGGCCGCTACAGCCGTGGCCGAAACGTTGGTTTTCCTCCAGCAGCAGTAGTTTTATACATTATGACGCGGTACCATACCCAGAAAACTTTTATGTCGACAATTGTCTTACTCATAGCAGATTCGCCAGAAGCCATTGTCAACATTTCGAATGCGTTGCTGAACTTTATTCCATTTTTTAAGCAAAATTTAGAGCAAATTCTTTTACCCGTCTTTTTCGATAGTAAAAATTCGCCGAGCACTCGAAAACACGTGTAACGTTTTCGTCTGTTAACGATAAACATTGAAAACAGCTGAAAATGCAAACGTGCATCAGGGACATTTACACCAACAAAATAAAAAAATAAAACTTCCTGGCATATTAAAACTGTGTGCTCGACCGAGACTCGAACTCGGGACCTTTGCCTTTCGCGGGGAAGTGATCCTCGAAATTAAAAAAAAAATACCCCTTACTTTTTTATCACACCTCTTATATGCAGAAATGTGAAGAGTTCATATATGTAAAATGTGATTTTCCGGCTCAGAAATTTTGAAGACGTCTTTTATACTTCGAGAAGATGGTATATCGTCTAAACTGGTAGTAATAATAATAATGAAAAAGTTACAATACAGCCTGTGCGATGAATTTTTGAAAAAATACATCGTTGTTGGAAGCTTGCAAACAACGATAGTTTTTCTCAGCTTTTGGTAATCAGTTCTTCACATAAAACTGTTCATAATTGGTTTGCAGAATTTCGTCGTAGTCGCGCTTCAAGAAGCGATGAATCTCGTGAAGGTTGACCGGAATCGGTTATTGTTAAGAAGAAATCGATGCTGTGCCCGACAGTTGAAGATCGGCGTGAGGCTTACTATGATATAGAAGCCGCCTTAGGCACATAAAAATATGTGGGGACTGATGACCATAGATGTTAAGTCCCATAGTGCTCAGAGCCATTTTAGAAAGATATGTTCTCTAGGGATTTCGCTCAGTTTGACTGAAGCTTAAAAAGATCCTCTTGTACAATTGGTGGAAGGAAACGTTGAAAAAAGTGGAAATTGAAAATGCAAAATCCGCGGACAACAGTGCTATTAGAGCCAGACGTAGATATACTCATACGATCCTGAAACGAAGCTGCAATCAACTGTGTTGATGTCCGTAGATAAGCTGAAAGCAACAGAATTGGCTGGTTCCCAAGGAAGTTTAAATGAAATAATCATTTGTTTCTTTGGTTAAATTGAACACGCCGCGACCATCGCATTAGGGAATTCAAGAACAGTTAATTCTAAATGGTATATAACAATTTATTCACCATATGTTTTCTGTGACAGTATCAGTTCTCACAGCCACGTGAAACAACTGATTATTTGACGGGGGAAAAGCATTGAATTAATGTGTCATTGCTCTTATTCACGTCGTTTATTGTGTAATGATTTCTTTTTGCTGCCTGATCTAAAACAAACAAAAATACTTGCACACTAATTTTCATCACCTTAAGAAGCTGTTGAATTCTTTGAAAACTATTTGTGAAATACTTACTTCATAGTGGAAAAAATGTTCCCACAGTTGATTGGAACTCGTGCAAAATTTTGACAACGATGAAATGGATGGTATGAAATTTTTTTCTGTCGTATTATTTGCATTAACTTGAAAGGCGGCGCTGGTGCAATCGTGCCATTATGAGTGTGATTGTAATGTAGAATGTGTTTCGTGCGCTTGGGATGACAACTTCTGTGATGCGGAGGCTGAGGATGACAAGGCAGCGTTGCTGCGCCATGACGCGACACGCGAAGTGAAAGTCGCGGCGTGCTGTACCGGAGGGCAGCGCCAGCCAGCGCTGCAGGGGAGCAAGGCTCCGTGGACCACGAGCGTCACGACGCCGACCCGACGCCTCTGCCGCCAGTTACGGTCTTCTTCTGCTGATTGCGAAGCCCTGCTCGCTGAGAAGGCGATGCGAAGCGACAGCCCCGCCGGCGATAGCGAAGCGCGGCCAAGGTCGAGCAGTTGTGTGGAACGATATCAAACGGAGCAGCAGTGGCAGACAATGGTGGGTGATTCACCAGACCGTCTTCTCCTTCCTCCGTGCCTTATTTCCCTTGACTCCTCGGTTCGGCACTTCTATCTATACTTGATAAGAAGTTGTGAATGTATTAGCGCCGTTTTCAGTTCAGTTTTAAGGTCCTTAATTAACCCTTGTCTTCGGTGGGCGTCCCGGCTCTTGCCGTATAGTTAGATTCACGGCTCAGATCCTGTCCTTACCAACGTGGGTTATTCTCTTGATGCTTTTCATCTACATTGGCTACCTTAAACGAGCCTCAGTTGTCCTCATTTCTTACTCTCGCCTTTTAGGATCACTCTTTTAGACTAGCGTAGCAGCATCCTTTTTTTTCTGTAACCTGAAGGTTTTTTGTCTGATTTCCGCATAGCACAACATCCCGATCCGTACATTATCTGGTCGCTCGCTATTATCTATTTCCTTCGATTTCGATAGGCATTTTTGCATCGCAGATCACTTCTGTTACTCTCATTTCAACTTCCCAGTCTTTATAAAGTTTTCTACAATTTAATGTGTGAAAGTTGCAGATGTCGTTGCCGATCCGAAGCACTCGAACCGATCAGTACGTTTATAAGGGCATTGTTTAGATGTAGTTGGGATTTAGAACTGGTTGCCGTTCTTGAGAAGCTGCGATGCAAATACAACAGTTTGACCCTACTTACTGTATGTTCTGTACATTATAGTGTCGTGCACCAAACACAAAAATCGTCTTGAATATCCATGCCGCTGTTAGAAATACGTCGTTACTGTATAAAATTTTCCACGGAATTGGTGTGATATAATTCACGGCCAGATTGAGTAGCAGCGGATTGAAAGCAGATACCCAACTTTTACCTTGATATCTTCGTTGACGCCGCGGGGCGTAGAATATTTGTCTTGATGTGCTCATACATGTGCTTGAAAATATAGGTGTCGTATTACAGGACTCTTCACTTGCAAAGAGCCGGCTTCTTGTGCGCTTGGCACTTGGTCGAAAACCTTTTCGTCGTCCCTAAAACCAATATTGAGTTCTCTCTTGAGACCTTTGAACTTTTACTTCAGGATTTTATCAGTATTACTAGCGCCTGGAGTGCCTACTCCACCGGGAAGACCACATTGGTAACGCGTAGTTTTTGTTGGTTTTAAAATCATTCATTGAACTTACATGGTTAGATTATACACTATGTGATCAAAAGTATCCGGACACGCTCAAAAACATAAGTTTTTCATATTAGGTGCATTGTGCTTCCACCTACTGTCAAGTACTCCATATCGGCGACCTCAGTAGTCATTAGACATCGTGAGAGAGCAGAACAAGGCGCTCCGCGCAACTCAAGGAATTCGAACGTGGTCAGGTGATTGGGTGTCATACGCCTGTACGCGAGATTTCCACACTCCTAAACATCCTTATGTCCACTGTTTCCGATGTCATAGTGAAGTGGAAACATGAAGGGACACGTAAAACGCAAAAGCGTGCAGGCCGACCTTCTCTGTTGACCGACAGCGACCGCCAACAGTTGAAGAGGGTTGTAATGTGTAATAGGCAGACATCTATCCAGACCATCAGACAGGAATTCCAAACTACATCAGGATCAACTGCAAGTACAATGACAATTAGGCAGGAGATGAGAAAACTTGGATTTCATGGTCGAGCGGCTGCTCATAAGCCACATATCACCCTGGTAAATGCCAAACGACTCCTCACTTGGTGTAAGGAGCGTAAACGTTGGATGATTGAACGTTGGAAAAACGTTGTGTGAAGTGACGAATTACGGGACACAATGTTGCGATCCGATGGCAGGGTGTGGATATGGCGAATGCCCGGTGAACGTCATTGAAGAGCAATTTGGGGATGGCGATTGCATCTTCCAACACGATCGAGCACTTGTTCATAATGTACGGCCTGTGGCGGATTGGTTACACTACAATAACATCCCTGTAATGGACTGGCCTGCACAGAGTCCTAATATGAATCCAGTAGAACACCTTTGGGATGTTTTGGAACGCCGACTTCGTGCCAGGCCTCACAGACCTCTCATTCGACTCCGTGAAGAATGGGCTGCCATTCCCCAAGAAACCTTCCAGCATCTGATTGAACGTATGCCTGCGAGAGTAAGCTGTCATAAAAGCTAAGGGTGGGCCAACACCATATTGAATTCCAGCATTACCGATGAAGAGCGCCACGAACTTGTAAGTCATTTTCAGCCAGGTGTCCGGATACTTTTGATCACAGTGTACCTATAAGCTTAAACACCTTGAAGTCCATACAGTACGGGAACTTCACTTTAAATGACTAAAAGTTATTTTTAAATTGTTGTTAGCGTGGACTGGTTTCCGCCCACAAGCAAATCTTTAGCGACGTACTGCCGCATTTCTTCTTGTCTAGATTCTTGTCTTATGATTGGTGAAAATTGCGCCTTTTACCTTTTCTGGATGCTGTTTTAATGTTTTACACTCAAGATGATCTAAAGATTGCACAAAACTCAGGAATACTATTTTTTTTTTAAATATATCCTATGCAGGCGGATCCAAGTTTCAGTCATAAGAAATAAAGTTCCTGAGGTCTGATTTTTCCGCAGTTTCGACGTTCTGAGCCAGCTGGTATGTATCGTAAGTGCACATGGCTGCTACTTTTGAGAGTAGACGGAAAGGGAAGTACTGATGTCCACTGACGTTTCAGGCAGTGTCCTTGTAGACGTTGACTAATTTAAACGTTAGCGTCTAGATGCTGCTTATGAACGAAAGAGTTTCATTCCCACTTTGCACAAGTCGTTATTTAACAACTTCCCGGGATAATTGATTCCATTCTCAGTCCGATTAAACAAATGTACTGCGCCATCACACTCCGTTTTAAGTGAATATTTCTGAATCTTGCAAAATGTTTACTTTTTAAGGACGTTTCATTTTCATTGGAGAGGACACATGCTACCTTGTCTTCCATTCTGAACTTCAAAATTTCTCTCCCTCAAACACTGACAAAATGCCTGGTTGATTTTAATAAGTATGAGGCGATCACGCGATTCTTGACATGTGAACGATGCTACTACGTCACTAAACAAATAAAAGGAACAGCGTAAGTCTAAATGAAAACTGACCTCTTTTGTTAGTCTGGTTTTGAATCAGTCGCAAAACAGGAGCAAGTACCGGGTTCAACACTTCACTAGCGATGACAAGACATAAAGAATATCAGTTGTCCGTAGCTCCTCTTCCGTAATAGCTGAATGGATTGTCGCAACAATGATGTTAGTTTACAACAGGCCCCCTAGCGATGGTGCAGCGTGCATCGATGGCTCACACTACCCATTCGCGCTGATGACAATAAGAATTTCCCACGATTGTCTTGCAACATTATAAAAGAAGACTGAATTTCAAAATTGTGCAGAAATGTGGCTGGTATGCTGGAGGGTGGGGTTCCAGTTCTCTTAGGTACCATTAACTTTTTCTTACTTCTTTATCGAAATGACTGTGATTGTTATTTTTATTCAGTTAATCTATATAAATAAATCATGTTATTTCTAATCCTGTGCCCCATCATTTTAACCGTCGTATTAACTTTTTTATTTTCTCTGATTTTTATTTCCTAATATTCGTTTTTATTTGGAATCTTTGTTCATGTGATTATAATTATCATTATTTATCTGTCGCAATACTCTGTTTAAATGTTTAAAAACAGCGATCTGTCAGTTAAAAAACAAAAGTCGAAATATATTAAGTGTGTATTAATGTCGTAAATATATTTTTCATTACAAGATGTACAGTTTTTTACGGCAATCGTCGTACAAACATTCAAAACATGAATTTTTCTTGTAGCATGGACAAAAATAATCCAGGTGAAGAGTTGAATGAAAGAAGATTTTATAAATTAAACAAATGAGTAATAGAAGTAACGACTGCAATATCATGGGCGAAAATATAAAATGGCGAAGAGGACGAAATTAAATCTTCGGAAGTACATAAAAATCATCAAAATCACATGGACAACGATTCAAACTGAAAAAAGAGTAAGCGAAATTAAAAATAAGAGCAATTAAAGCTAATATGATGATTAAAATGATGCAACGAAAAAATACGTAAATTTATGCCACTTAATTGAAGAAAAAAATGATCATGGTCATTTCTATAAAGAAGAAATTAAAAAATGGTATCGGACGGGAACCGTACTAACAACTTTCAGCATACCAGTCAAGTAATTTAACCGCTACGCTATGACTTCATTAAGACATTCGTCCTTATTTTCAAGCCGCTGGTGGATAACTAGAAATTATTTTTATCGATTACCCGCAAAAGAGGACCCACCACCATATTGGGGTTTCAAGAAATGGATCACACCCTTGGGGACGCCATGTCGTCAGTGTGCGTGCCTTTGATCTCTGGCAAAGTTTATTAGTGTTAAAAATGTCGTGTTGCACCCAGGTTCGGTCTCCACATTAAACTTTAGGTCCCATAGCTGGCTTAGCTAGTCACTTCGTAGTTCGGAAGAAGGCAAAAGCCGTATCACCAACAAAAGTAAGATGCCTAATATAGCACTGCAGTAACAACCAACCTTCCGCCGATATTTGGTGATATCAACCTTTCCGTTAGGCTGTCGTATATTGGCCGTACTCGGTTCTTTCGGCTGGAATGGCCTGCAGGCGTTCGCCGAGGGCGTTAACCCTTGTAAAACACAATCGCGCCTTGCTCGGCGGGATCCCTTTTTGTGGCGCGCGGCGGCCGGCAGCGCTGCCTTTCTGGGAGAAGTGTCGGCGCTATCTGGCATCGCGTCGCCCGTGATTAAGGTCTCCGGAGCCCGCACAGAGCCGGTATTCACGTTCCGCTGCGGTCGGCCGGCCATTTTCACCACTACTGTCCGCCATTATTAATGATGAACGGCCCGACCACCGCACTTCCGCCGCCAGCGCAAATGCAGTATTATTCCAGCAGCCCGCAGCTCCGAGGCTATGCCCTTGCTATCGCTCAGGTCCTGGCTAGCATTGAATCGCTACTCCTGCCCGATAAAGAATATCCGTTGCGTTCAAAATCCCCAATACTTTAACGGATGTGTTCTATGGGAAGCGAGAACCGCTGTTCAGTTTAGAACCGTCCTGATTTACGTATTTTATTTTAGAATCCGGCTGCTAGATGTATCCGTTGCGACAACCACGCCGACGGTATACATAGAACATAATTTATGACAATAGAAATTCGGGCGTGTATCTGCGTTCATGTCAACGATGAATGCGTCTGTTGCACTGTTGCAGTTACGTTCATCAAATACCACAACGCAAAATAGGCCAACGCGAGTAGGACTCGATAACTCAGGGTTCCATACAAACTCAGTTATGTTTATAGACAGTTCATCCACTCCGAGAGTCGAATATCTCGACCAATCTGCCTGTTATCTACATTGATACTGGCAAGACATCGGTCCCAGGGCTTCTAAGATTTTCGAGAATATTTTAATGTCAATAATATAAATGTGACATAAGTCATGCAGGAGGCATGCGACCATTGTTATAATAATCAGCAGTTCTAGTCTGCGAATGTTTATTTTACATACAATTTGAAACGCCGTGTCTACGTGCAGAAATCGCTCCTGGATATCTGGTGGTGAATAAATTCCGAAACGCGCCATATGAGCAATAAAATTATTCCTTGCCTTATGTTTGACTTATACCATTGCGCTCCAGTCAACCTGAATGCAGAGCTACTGACTGTTTTAATTTCAGGTTTGACCTCGGATAACAAATGGGGGGGGGGGGGGGTTGGGTTGTTTGGGGGAGGAGACCAGACAGCGAGGTCATCGGTCTCATCGGATTAGGGGCGGTGCCCTTTCAAAGGAACCATCCCGGCATTTGCCTGGAGCGATGTAGGGAAATCACGGAAAACCTAAATCAGGATGGCCGGACGCGGGATTGAACCGTCGTCCTCCCGAATGCGAGTCCAGTGTGGATAACAAATGACAAAAGAAATACTTTTGCCTGTGAATAATTAAAGATTTACTACTACCGGTTTTTTCCATTTATTGTACTGTAAAACCCTCATTTTTGTCAAATTTCATGATTCTAGGCCAGCGGAAAGTACCGTGTGGGATTTGATGTGAGAGTCTGCGACTGTTAAAATACGACATAAATGGCCGTATCTTTTGATTGCATTGACTTAGAACCTTGAATTTTGTACACTGCCAAGGACCCTTATGCTTTAGTATATGACATAAATTTCAACGTGTTACGCGTACCCTTCCTGAGAAAAAGGGTTTTTAACAGTGACGGACAACATAGCGACCCTATAAGGGTTCCGTTTTTGCCGATTGAGACACTGAACGCTAAAAAGGCCTTATACACACATTAAGCCTAAGATAACTGTTACATCTACTCTTTCTGCGCATTTGTTATGGTCTCAAGTGAAGGCAGTGTTAATTTCACGTTCATGACAATGTTCAAGTTGATGGTTTCTTAGGTATGTCACTTACCGTAACAGTGTGACCTTATGTTGTGACTATTGCGTAGAAACTATTGTCGTAGAAACTTCAAATTATTCCCAGTTGCAAGTCGAATTTTACCTTCTAAAGCTTCTTTCCAATATAGTGTTTGTTAAAACGCCCCCAGTACGCATGTGCTGTTGCTCGCTTGTGATGTCGGCGTTATACAAAGTTATGAAGTGTGAGAAACACTTGCTCATAAACAACGTTCGTGTGGGAAGAAGAGATAAGTATCTCGTGTTCCCTATTCACGTCGTCCGGAGTCCGACAAGGGGCACTGTGTGCAGCCATACATATCTCTGACATTTAAGGCTTGTCGTCGCATATGCTGTTTTATGGATACCTCATGCAAATAGGCAGCAGGCGCATAGAGCGCAGAGTAGTGCGCAAGTCATTGGAACGGCATGTTACCGGCGAACAAATAATGGGATCAGTTGCAGATCGTTTGCGCTGAAAGAACGCAGAGGAAGATTTCGTCACGTAATACGAAGCAGCCGGAATTTCTCACATTTACAGCTGGAGCTGTGCGGAGAGCGGTAGTGGTCCCTCCCTCCCTCCCTCTCCCCTCCCTCCCCCCACCCTCCCTCCGCCCCTCCAGTAAACCACAACTAGGTTACATAATGTCTACATTCAATTGACTAGCAAGAATTTTTTCTTCTACATCATATATAGCACTTAACATAACATGAGTATGTCGAAACATTGTTTTCAGCAACCGGTTATATGCAAGGTCCGAATAGGTTGTTATATCTTTAACATAGTGTAGCTTTACGACAAACGAGATAAATAACTATAGTTTTCTAAAAAAAAGTAAACGACGGAATTTGGATGGCGATTGAAGAGAGTGAAGTGCTGTAACTCTTCTTAACGTTTTCACTCATCTTTTCACAACAGTTAAACGGGAATGCCGTGATAGTGAGACCAAAGTCTACCGTAATGCCGCAGTTCCAGCCCCATCTTCGCTGTGCCAGCGTAATTCGATTTCATCTGTATCACATTTCTAGGATACCCTTGCGTTACACGCAACTGTAAATATTAAAAAGAAATACACTTCTCTTTTCAGTCGCTATCAAATGAAGATAAAGTACCTGTATGTATTTCGTTTCATTGAAATAATAAACCGTAGGAGCTGCAACATCTCGATGGGTAAGGAAATTAGTCCCAGTGTTAAAGTGAATTCCGTTTTGTATATTATGACCTAATCAAAAACCATGTTTCGATATCACCAAAATTTTATCATATTTTTGACAGACGTCCGAAGTAGTAGATAAAAGCGAGAGGCAACAAAACTTCTAAATAACGTTTCGTTATAGAACAGAGTTGTTGTGAAGAAAGCAAATTTTTAATCTGTGGTTTTTACATAATTATGGAAATGATCATATTTGTCATAAACAAATACTACCAGTGAAGTGGTTCCAGAATTGACAAGTTACAGCAAGTTCTAATATTCCAAAACGATGACCGAAAGTCAAGAAAAGAATGATTGAATCGATCTCGAAGTAACAATATCGTGTGTGTGTGTAACCTGTCAGTAAATCAGACGATATTTATATTTAGCATAAACCTTTCCATTCACATCAAATGGCGAAAGTTTGTTTTAAGTACTTGGTACAGTTCGGTCTGCCGCCTGATACTTGTGCTGTCATATTAATAGCGGGAGAAGACAAATGCTACTAGCGAATAAAACACTAAGACGTGACACGTCAGGGGACGAATCCGATCTGTTAATAACACATTTGAATAACGAAGCCGACTGCCTACCGCAGTGGGAGTCGAATGCAGATATGCGAGCACTGTTAACTAAACGACTTTCCGCTCTGTTTGAGAAAGACGACTCGCGAGAGACCGGCATTTTGGAAAGCGCGGCTTTTCCGCGTAGTTGGCGGGTGAACGCGGCATTGTCTGGAAATTGGAGACTGCGACCCGGTTAGAGTGCGGACCGGCCCGGTTCTGCGCCGATGGCCGCGCTGTGACTGCGTCTTGTCATGGGATGCTGTTCACTCTTACCCCTCTTTCCCGCTCAGCTGCGCGCATTCCGTCTACCTGCCTTTTTATTCTGCCACCATGCGTTCTTAGCGTCGCCGAGTACTGTACAGCTCTCGTGAGCGTTACGGGATCCTCCCCAATCTGACTGGGTATCGTAGCTTGGTATTGTTTGATAAACAGCTCCATTGACGACATGGCGACGTTTACGAAGTTCGTTGTTCCTGCAGTTTTAGTGGCATGACAATCGTACAAGGACTTGGTACGTGTTAGACTCTACGTCGGCTTTCATTATATTCAAATTATTAAACAGTTCTCCCAAACGTTTTGTGACAAAATTGTACATTGGCATAGAATCCTAAATGGAATACTTTCAGCCGAAGAACTAATGGCCGTAAATGAATATTTTTGACGAGAAACTGGCCATTTCAAGTCATAGGAAGTTGAATTTGGTTCTTAACAAAGAATCGTTCGCACAAAAAAAGTAATTGAGGATATGGTAGTTGGATCGAGTGGGAAAAGATTTATCAATAAGCACTCATCAGCGTGTCCGTGAAATTGAGACTTCGAAGACCGCAGTGCGAAGAATACTCGTGGAACAATAATTAGACTCTTGTTATGAAGAACGTGTGCCGCGCGCGATTAGCCGAGCGGTTTAAGGCGCTGCAGTCATGGACTGTGCGGCTGGTCCCGGCGGAGGTTGGAGTCCTCCCTCGGGCATGGATGTGTGTGTTTGTCCTTAGGATAATTTACCTTAAGTAGTGTGTAAGCTTAGCGACTGATGACGTTAGCAGTTAAGTCCCATAAGATTTCACACACATTTGAACATTTTTTTTGAAGAACTAAGTAAGCCAAATGATTTTGAATTAAGAGTTCAGCTGTGTCATTAATAACCCAATTATTGTTTGCAGATTAGGCCGTTTTGAACCGTGATGGCCTCATCAGTCGCCTCAATAACTATGGCTGAAGTGATAAGTATTGAAAATCCGTGCACCTTGTTAGTTTTAAAGATCACTAGCAACGTTTCTCTACCAACTTGTGGACTCCCATTTTGAAAGATCAGTAGATAGGTCGCAGCCACTCCGCTCTAATGGTGTTCATTCGAGATGTGCTGCCACAATTGGATCCAATCCCGACTCATCACAATATCATTATCATGTCTGCCCTAACTTAGAATGGCCGATAGGCTTTCCTCCTAATTGCTTCCTTGTTGTACACCTTCTCGAGGTGCATGTGCTGTTGCTGTTCTGTGACGCATACGCTCCTAATCTCTTTCACCTTGTTCCCTCTGATAACAAGGAATCTTTCCGTGTACTACGGCATCGATATTCCTATGTTCCGTCTTGTAAAACTGATACTGCAATGCTTTTGACATTCCATTGGCAGCTTCCATCCTTCGGCGTCTTGACCAGTCCTGCTTAGGTTCAAGCTACCCAGTCTGTCCCGTATATACATTTGGCAATTGGAGAGAGCTGTTGTCCATCTTTTTGTTTTGTGTAGATGGACGGGGTGAGGATCATAACGAGTAATGATGCTTCGTGAACTCAAATGTGAGTTCGTCGAGAAAATACGTCGTCCTTTTCGCGGAGCCCTATTGAGAAAATTTAGATAATCAGCATTTCAACCTGACTGCAGAACGGTTTTACCACAGTTCGTTTTTCTTTCGCTCTTATTGCGAGTGGAACAGGAAAGGAAATGACTAATAATGGTACAAGGTATCTTCCGCCGTGGTCCATGTGGTGACTTGCGCAGTGTATATGTGACGTAGCTGTAGATGTAAGGAAGTGCACCATTGTACTATCGTAGGGAGAACACAGTCATCCATGACGGACTGTCGTGCGTGCGAAATTGATTGATGTGGCATGTGCAAGAATGTCAGTCCTTCTGGTCATCAAGGGCTGTGTGGACAAGTGAGCAGTTTCACTGGCTCGTCACTGGCAGCAGTTTGAGTACCAACAGGTGGCTAAAGCGATATCTTTCTCTGTGCTGAATTCCGCCGGTCCGATGACAAGGCTGCGCGGCCTTTAAATGTCAGGGCGCGCGATCGGAGCTGCGCGTTGCGGGTCTCCACGGCTCGGCGTCACGCCCCGCAGGCCCGGCTGGCCTTTCACGTTCTGATGCCGGGGCGGATAGGCAGCAGCCCGCCGCGTAGCGCTTGCAGCCGCAGCTGCATCCCGGCGCGCCGATCTGTCTCGGCTGTCACCCATTGTTCGCTGCGATCCACTTTCTGTGGCGCGGGTGGCGCCCGCCGCACACGAGATGATGGCCACATTGTGTGTGGGAGGGGCACGCCCGGCCGCTTAGGGCACCAGACCGCTGCGCTCAACTGCTTTGTCTCCGACCGCCCCGCGTCAAGCCGAGCGCGGTTTCGTCATTCTGGAGTGGGCGGTGCGCGCGCCGCCAATATGGTTGCTGAGTCATCGCCAGGACGTTAGTCTGACTGATCGAGGACACGCCACTCGTCTTCTGCCACATACATCTGTACTGTACTGCCTTGCCCTCCCCTCGCTGTCGACAAGGTTTCGAACACCACCCCGGTTCTGTCTACCTTCTATTCTCGGTCGTGGATCATTCGGTCTGCGTTTACAATCAACAGTCCAGAGCTGATCGACCGGCATAACGCGTAAGTCCACTAGGCTCCACACAGTGATGTCAGTCGTAGCTGGATTCAGCTCGCGCGCCGAGTTAACGATCGCTAGATGGTACACCAGTCAGCCTTGGCTTGACTACTGTCACCATTTGGACAGCAGCCAGGACCCCCCCCCCCTCTCCGCCCCTTCTTTCTACTAAACAGTTTAAAATATGAAAATTTCCTGAATAAATTCACGATCGACAGAGTATACTATGAAAACACGTCAAGCATTGTACGACAGTGCAAAGTTTTTATGTCGGGTTAAGGGGGTCATTATTCACACCTACCCATTTTTCACGTTGGACATATAAAGCAAGCTCCCACTCATTGATTTCACATAACCATAACTCCTGTAAGTATACTTATCTTCTCGTAATCGCTTTGTCCAGGATTGCAGGTTCATGGGTACGTATAATTCAGAATGTCATTTTTGTTCGTTGTTGTTTTATCATTAGGCTCAGCACAAAATACAAACATGCCTCTGTCGCAATTCAATGTGACCGTCAACAGCGTTGACAGTTTACTATTACGTACGAAATGGCTCTGAGCACCATGCGACTTAACTACTGAGATCATCAGTACCCTAGAACTTAGAACTATTTAAACCTAACCAAACTAAGGACATCACACAGTTCCATGCCCGAGGCAGGATTCGAACCTGCGACCGTAGCGGTCGCTCGGTTCCAGACTGTAGCGCCTAGAACCGCTCGGCCACTCCGGCCGTCACTATTACGTACAAAGTCAGCTCAATCTGTGTTGCTCCTTTCACCTTCCTGACAAATCTTCCTCAGGTAACAGTGGCATCTGACGTCATTCGTATGGCGTCAGCCATATACTACGGCAGAATTACATAATATTTTGTTTTTAAATCAAAGTATCGTTCTTGATATTTAAAATTGCGCCGAGGGCCAGTTATCAGTATGATTCGGTGGATCAAAATAGAATCGAAGATGTGGTCTGTGAACAGTGATAAGGAACTTCTGGTGAGAAACATGATAATGTGCTTACTTCATATTAGTTGATAGTTCCACGATGTACTGAAAAATGGCACCTTTATCTCATATTTCGCGTTATCGCTATTGCCAAATTTGTCAGGATGTGTGCATGTAAGCAGTGGTAAGTTCCAAAAACATCGTTGCCAGCATTAGTAACGCATCTGGTGTTCGTGTAAGGAAAAAGATTTTCAGCTTTTGTACAAATTTGGGAATGATTTGGAGTATATTTCCCCCCCCCCCCCCCCCCCCCCCGAAAAAAACAATATTATGTCACTTAGAACGAGAGTTTGATACGACTTCTAGTAAATTTTGGGGATAACTTCTGAACAGAAAACCTGATTTGAAAACTTGTATCATATGATAAGATGTGATAAAGTAGATGCAAGTAAAAGACCGCTAATTTCAAGCAGTTTAGTGTGTGTTATTTTACAGCAGAATAAGCTTTTATTGCGCCCGACATTCTAGCTTTTGATGAACAAAAACCTTCGATCGATTAGACGGCCGCGCCGTCTGGGGCGTCTTGTCACAGTTCGCGCGGCTCCGCCCGACGGGGGTTCGAGTCCTCCCTCGGGCATGTGTGTGTGTGTGTGTGTGTGTGTGTGTGTGTGTGTGTGTGTGTGTGTGTGTGTGTGTGTGTGTTTCCTTAGCGTAAGTTAGTTTTAAGTTAGATTAAGTAGTGTGTAAGCCTAGAGACCGATGACCTCGGCAGTTTGGTCTCATGGGAACTTGCCACCACTAATCAGAAGTACGAAGCCATGCAAGTTATTCTGAAGGAATCTGTCCCATTGTTGTTTTGATTTGTTCCGTAGTGGTTTACGCCTCTCCATTATTGTGAACCGGATTTGGAATTCGATCCCGGATATCTGGAATACGGAAGATCAGTGGAGGGAGTGACAGGCTGGAACTGTGAGACGGCTACGAGGCGTCGCCATATGGCGGAGGTGATGGGGACAGAGATTCGGTCCGTCAGATAGCTTTAATGTGGCTGACGCTGTAGTTTGCAGCGCCGCGATGTGAGACGGGTGTAACAGCGGCGCTCTTTCCTGTTGTTTCAGGACTCGGGTGCCGGCGGCTCGCTGGACGAGGAAGACGGCGCCCGGGGTTCCAACGCCACCAACACACCTACCCGCAGGTCAGTCTGAGCACCACACCACTGGGCCGTTCGTCTCACTCTCCGCAGCCAGTCCACTGCCGCTTAAGTAAATGTTATTTCCATGCTAGCCTATCCCGTGCGAGCCTCTTCACCTCTGCATAACTGCCTGCAACCAACAGCCGTGTGAACCTGCTTACTGTAGTCAGACCTGTGACTCCCTGTACAGTTATTACCTTTCACTACCGAATTAACTATTTCCTGGTTCCTCTTAACATTTGCTGTCCCTCTAAGTAAAATTGTGTGATAAACATCTTTTTTCTCGTATTCGATTCAGTACCTCTTCATAAGTAGCTCGATCTGCCATCTAATCAACAGCATTCTTCTGTGGCACCACATTTGAGAAGCTTGTATTTTGTATATTGATTATCGCCCACGTTTAAGTATCATTTTTCAGTGCAACGTACAACAGGGCGATGTTCTTGATTTCCTTTGACATTGTTGTCACCCCCGGACAATTCAACTTTTTTCTAAGGACATGTGGGACTGTAACACCCACATGGTATACGTGTTGAACCACTAGGAACCATTGAAAATCATTCGACGAAGTTTGTACATGCTCTGAAGAAGGAAAGGCTGTTTATGCTTTCATCCCTCCTCTTCCGCGCCCTCCTGTGGCATGTGAACGAGGGGAGGGAGGTTCCGATATTGACACGTACTTGAAAAGAATAGCGAAAGGTTCCTCTAAGACACCCGTTCGGCAATATCCTCGGTGCCATCTGTGCACCTTTGTTGGGCACTTTAAATATCCGTCCCTGTGTGGAGACACGCATTCACGGATTCCTAGGCGCTCGTGGGAAAGGCAGCCCTTTCCATATCCCTCAGATTTTGCATGAGTCCGACAAGTGCTGGTCCAGTGGCGTAGCTTCAGTCATCTGCTTTGTTATGCGCAATTAAATTATTTCTCAGTTACAGGTGGCACCACCACTAGCACAAATGACAGCCTGATATCGGCAACTTTAGCTGCGCGTCAAGGAATTGAAATAGGTCTAGGGGATGTTAATAGATATGTTTTGTGACCCAAGAACCAATTCCTCTACTTTTTCTGGCTGAGAGTTCCTACAATTTAGATTTCGACCCATGGTTTCCCAAGTATGTTCAATTGGGTTTAAGTCAGGGCTGCTGGGAGGTCACTGCATTACTGGGATGCCCACTGCATTGAGACGATCTTGGCCGACCTGTGTCATGTGAGGTTGAACATTATCCTGCATCAGTGGAAGAACGGTCCAAATGCTGAAGCCTCCCACTTGCTGTCAGACTCTCCTGTCTCATCTCAGTTGCGCTTGGTGTTCGTCGGAGGAAGTTGCATGACAATGAGGGGTGTTTTCCTGTTTAACTTGATGCCTCTCCAAATCATGACAGATCGACCCACAAATGAGGGGTGTGGAAGAAATTAAATTTGTATGATTCCTCACCTCTGATGGTAAACACGGATCCTGCCGTCATGGCCCTCCTTGAAGAGATATGACTGATCTTTGAAGAATACTTAATGCCAACGCTCCATACCCTCACTGCATGTGTTAATTGGCACCTGGCCACACGATGTGTATGGGTCAACTTTGGCACCTTCATTGACTTGCACAGATGAGTGCACATTTTCCACAACCATCTCCAAACTGTCTGCATTGGCACTATTTGACTAGTAGCAGCAGCATGGTGATAGGTTAGAGTATATTTTGTCCATTGGGCTGCCTGCCGACCAGTAGCACCATCGTCCCACAGTGTAGTGCAGTGGCAATGGCCTCGACTTGGACGGCGCGTGATAAGATCAGTCTGCGTGTTACTGCAATGTGTGACATGCCTAGCATATTTCCTTGTATCACTGTGACCTGCCATCTCCAGGCAGATCAACGGCTTGGCTAATCTCAGTGAAGGACAGCTGTCTCCATATCATAATTCTGTAAAACAAAAATAAACGTTCCACCTCTTATGTGCTGAACGAGCCAGAGCCTAAGGCAAACATAGTTATTTATGGAACCCTTACCACGCTCGGAAAACGCTGATAAAAACAGGAGTAGGAAACGCTCCTCACTGTGCAAGAGCTGCCTGCGGGTTGATTTGCTTCTGCGTTGAAACTAAACAGCTGAATGGTGCTATGTCATTGCACTAATCCTGGCTGGCGAAATTTGAGGGGTGTCGACAGGATTGCCTAGTCCGCCGGGACCTAGGAAACTGTGAAAGGGCATTTTTGTACATGGCCATTTTTAAAGTGCTCAACAAAGATGCGAAGGGGGCATCGAGGGTATTGCTGAGCTGGGGTGTATTAGACTGACCCTTTGCCGTTTTATTCACGCTTGTATCGAAGTCACACTCCTCCTGCATACACGCCACAGAAGGATACGGAAAAGGAGGTGTGAGAAAGCATACATACCCTTTTATGCTTCGAATCGCATTTAATTTTCGCTGAATGATTTTGAACGGTGCTTAGTTGTTCTAGTCTGTATATCAAAGCATCACTATGTCCTTCGAGAACGGAGAGAACGGTTAAATCTTTTGGAAAGTGCAAAGGTCGTCAGTAAAATCGTCCTGTTGCACATCGCAGTGCAGAATGTCGTTTTGGACTGCGAAATGTCTGAAAATGAATGTTCCAAAGGGAGGGATGGTTTCATTCATGCGGTTTATGCCATCAGCTGGGTCTTTTTCTCCTCGTTTCTGAATGGTGGTGTGTCTGTAATGTTGTCCTTAGCCACCCATGACACCAATGAGAGAACTTCGTGATTTCAACTCTGAGCGTCGAGGGTCTGACCTCCCGTCGCACAGACATCAAAAGAACGAGTGAGCTGTGAGTAACGGAACGCGTGACGACCTTCACGTGATACGACACGCCCACGGCGGCGTTGGGCGGAATTGTCCTGAAGTGTGCTGCCAGTGTGTCTTCATTAACACACCGTATGTCTCACATGAACTTCTGAACTGCAGCCTTTTTTTTCTTATACCTTGCTGTTTGAAGTGTTGCCGAGCCTGAAGGTAATGTCGCACGACACCACGCTTGTGACACTGGGAGAAAATGGCTAGTTAAAAAAAATGACCCTATAATATTGTTGCACAGTTTAGTTTTCAGACGCGACATTACACATCCGAGGCCTGGCAACCCATGTGAAAAGGTATCACTGAGGTGCTGTTTGTGATTTGTTTTTACTCACATGTTCATGTCATGATTTCAGCAGCTGCAATACACAGGAACATTTGCTTAGCCAGTGGCTCGGTGTTAGGGACTTGTCACTTAGTATACATAATTTTTGCATTTGTTGGCGTTTCATTGGTGTATCTGCTAAAACACAGCCTGCTTGTGAACATAGCATAAATTCGTTGCCGATTGATGTAGCATATTACGTAGTTAACTGAGTTCTTTTGGAAAAGCCAAATTTACTTAATTGTTTTCAATTATTTTTCTCTCCTAACATTTTCCATCAGCCAGCTTCAAAAACAAAGACGGGAAACATCTAATTCATGGCCCAAGTGTTTGTATTTCGGTTTCCTGAATAACGTATTTCGTTTAAAGCGATAAGAAAAGAAGTGGCCTTTTTTTTTTTTGCGTACTGGTTGTGTGCCGTGTGCACTGATATTGAAATTTGTTTAGTTCGTCCATGACACTTTGCTGAAGTGCCATTAGCTACGTTCTGTTAAATAATTCGGACATAATTTTTTTGTCGTTTTCTACTAAGTATTTTTTCGGATAGCCAACCCTTGTTAACAGTGGTGTGAAAATAAACATGTGCTAGAAGGAAAAATCTGCTCAACAATTATACCTTTGTGGTATGTGAAACTTCGCGAGAATGTTCGATGTTTGCGGCGGATAATGCCTAATCCACCAGCGTCGTGACTATGGCGACATTCCTACATTCTACTATCCACTTTTCACAGGATCCGATCTGACACAGTTGAATTTCTCACGTGACCGGCGCCACGCGTATTGAGTGAGCGCCTCTTTGCGTGAGCGGGGCTGGGAATCCTTTCACAACGATGATGTCATACCATTCAAACGGGTGTAGTCTGTGAAACGCCTGGCTCGTGAGAAACGAAGTTACCAAATGCATTGCCTGCAATCTACGGTTGGCTGTCACCATGTGGAAAGTTTTCAGAATTAATTGAGAAAGATCGCCGGTGCCACTTAGACTCATTGCATTGTCCAAACTAATACGCGTGGCACAATACCTATATTCGAGGTATTTAGTTTTGCCAGTGTGCATGTCCAGCAGTACGCAGCCCTTTTTGTGCGGGTTCACTGGATCTCGACCAATAAGATATGCTTTGGCGAAAGCGCCTTCTTCAGCTCCGAATGGGTATCTGTACTTCACCCGGCTCTTAGCAGAAAATGGCAGCGCGGAATAATATCACTTCGTGCTTAGGTTCATTGAAAAGAATCATTTCAAAATAACAATTGTGGGTTTTGGCAGACACCAACTACGATAAAACATTATTGTGGGTTTCGGCAGACACCAACTACGATTAAACTGAAACAAATCACTGAATGGTAACACTTTGCATCCCTACAGTATCATGAAGGCGTTAAGGCGCTGCCGCTGTCAAAGATACGATGCCTCGCAAAGCTATGCTACACAAACAGGGTGTTCAGTAATTCATTGGGAGTTTCACGTAATAAATCAGTCCACATTACTTTATGCTGGTAAGAGAGCTTGGAGTTTAATGATGACAACATTATCTCTGATAATTGTAGTGCTGCGCTCACTGAAGCCTGGAATTACAGCGTTGAGTTATAGCACTGTCGACGAAGTATATTCTTTGGAATTTACTGTTTGACTTATTCAGGCAGTTTCTATATAACTTTTACTGCCGTATTTCGTGGTTCGGCGAGGCAGTATCCTACAATATTCGAAGTCTCTCATTCAGAACTAGATCCTTCACTTCCACACGTCCCTCCATATGTTTTGAGTCATTTATTTAAAATGTCCGCCCCCGGTAGCTGAGCGGTCAACGCGACAGAATGTCAATCCTAATGGCCCGGGTTCGATTCCCGGCTGGGTAGGAGATTTTCTCCGCTCAGGGACTGGTTGTTGTGTTGTCCTAATCATCATCTTTTCATCCCCATCGACGCGCAAGTCGTCGAAGTGGCGTCAAATCGAAAGGCTTGCACCCGGCGAACTGTCTACCCGACGGGAGGCCGTAGTCACACGACATTTTTATTTATTTCTTTAAAATTGTCAACTAAATTTTGTAAAAAAATAGCAACAGCTTTCTTTAAAAAAGCATATATGTGACCTCTTTAGCATCTGCTTCTTTAGCATAATCTTATGGATACTCACTCATAATTTAATATAACAGTAACACACATTTAGATGTTCAATATCAGTGCGTACTCCTACTGAATATTTTGACAGTGTGTATGTCCTTGTAATGATCTCTCGCTGTACTTCACAAATTATTATGTGTAAATATTTGTATGCAATGAGAATAACGGGGTGAACTTAGTTACTTGCATCGTCGAAACTATGTTGAGTGGCCGCTCGATTTGAGGCGCCATGTCATGGATTGCGCGGTCCTGCCGGAGGTTCGAGTCCTCCCTCGGGCATGGGTGTGTGTGTTGTTCTTAGCATAAGGTAGTTTAAGTAGTGCGTAAGTCTAGGGACAGATGACCTCAGCAGTTTGGTCCCTTAGGAATACACAAACAATTTGACGTTGAGCGCCTGTAGGCTCTCCCCCCCCCCCGCCCCCGCACACACGCGCGCGCGCACACACACACACACACACACACACACACACACACACACACACACACACACAAGGTAGAAACGATGCCAAACAGTATAGATTCTACTACGATGCAGTTAACGCACCCTTAACATGGTTCGTATGACAGTGTATACATTGTCACATGCCTTGCTTTCCTCGTCACTGGTACGAGGAGACTTTAAAAAGTAAGTTACGTATTAGTATGGCACGTTAAGTAACTTATTGAATGCTGCAATATCCTTCAAAGTGACAATAGATAATAGAACTATTTTTAGTATAGTCACCCAGGCTCTGTAAACAACGGTAGGAGTGTTTGACCAGTCGTTACGATTCTCAACGATAGAAATCCGCTCCTTCGTGGCGAAGCCATTCGAGAATCGCTGTGTGAACGTCCTCATTGTCGAAAAATCTCTGCCCTCCTCAGATGTTCCTCCTCGAATACCTGGACATCGTTCTTTGTAGTCGATGTCGATGCTCTTCCTTCCCGGTCAGCAACGCCCAACCCTGTGCGGTCTTGGTGAAATTGGCAGCACCAGTTCACTAAGTCTGGATACAACATTGCATTTGGTCCACACAGCACCAGAATTTCACGGTGATCTTCGTACAGTGTACATGTTTTGGCCACATGAATTATACTGTCCGTAGTACTTCAACTTTGGAGTACGTTTCCAGTTACTGCAGAAGTTACTCCCACTCTGTGGTCTACCTGTTATCTGCGCCACAGCAGAACAGTGTCTGCAGGAAACCCGGCACATGTACTCTCGCCTGAGGATCTGGCACTGTTGTAGCGCAACGGTCTTAGCATGGGATAACATGTGGAACTTGCTTTCTGAAGTCCCTACGTACTTCTGAAAGGTAGGTTCACTGAAATATTGAAATACCAGGTTACTTTTGCGAAACTTATGCACTTTTATAATTTTAATAATGTCAGTATTTGGAATAAACGTAGTTCTTGGGATGAGAGTAATTATGGGGTTGAAGTGAGAATATCTTTAAAAATGAACCGAACGACATGGCCGGCCAGTGTGGGCGAGCGGTTCTAGGCGCTGCAGTCTGGAACCACGCTACCGCTACGGTCGCAGGTTCGAATGCTGCCTCGGGCATGGATGTGTGTGATGTCCTTAGGTTAGTTAGGTTTAAGTGTTCTAAGTTTTAGGGGACTGATGACCTCAGCAGTTAAGTCCCATAGTGCTCAGAGCCATTTGAACCATTCGAATGACATGAATTTATGATGCATCCTTGTATATACATTTTATGTGACTTCTACGTGTTTGTTGTTCTATCCATCTTGCTCTGTAGTTTCTCTTTGTGGTGTTACTGCAATCGCAAAACAAATCTTGTATTTTTTCAGGCTAATGTCATGGAATAGTAATTTTTGTCGCAAATACCGATATTGTGCCTCGTTCATTTCGCAGAAATTCACACAGTCGCAGACAATCACTCTAGTTTACGTAAAATCAAAATTGGTACACAGATATTACGACGGTATGGCTTCTCAAAGAGTTGTAAAACAGAGTTGTTTTTCGTTGATTATATTATTCACATCATTACTCCTATCAGTAACACTGTTGACTACTTAATTATCGATTATGCTTTGTATTATATTTTATACTACTTTGCTGCAAATACTGAGTGGCGTGGACGAAGAGATAAACATATTTATAGATGATTATATCTATTGCATACAGAAAAAAAAACATTTGCTACTTGTCACTGAGAATTTCTCGTCCTGACTATTAGTGATGTACAAAAATTTCCAGCTCCTTCATTAAATTTTACGATCGCCGTGAAATCATAAAAAGACGACTGCAGGTCAACATTGGCAGAACAGCACACACGCAAACGCCATGTAATGTGTTAGTGTAAATAGCTGCACTTGATAATGGTAATAAATTCCTGAAACGCGTCGTGTGAGGCAAGAAAAAAGAAGTAACTGATAGTGTTTTATTATTTAATACGTTAAAAAATAAAATTAGTCTATGAGTAAATGTGACTCGTCGCAGCTTTCTCCATCACTAGCAGGACTGTAAATCAGTCGCCGAGTGTTCTACGTACACAGCCGCAAATGAGTGTGGACGGGAAGGGAAGCCCTGCAGGGAGCAACTGCCGGAATGTGCGCATCGGCGCAAAGGCTCGCGGCTGGGCTGGGACACGGGGCGGCAACAGGTCCCGCGGCGGGTCCCCGTCCCTGCGGCGCCACACGCCCACCGCCTTTGTTCTCGCTACGGCTACACGAATAACGCTGTTTTATGGCTGCCGGTACAGTCCGCGCCGGCACGCTCTCCTCTGTGTACATCGCGCCACACTCCCGTGACTCCATTACCATCCCAGAACCCAATCCAGTTGCAGCTTGCCTATCTCACGGCTTCCAGGGGAAACAAAAATTTTTTTTCAAAATTTCACACAATTTATAAATTTTAAATGCTGTCATAATGTATTCATTAATAGCTACAATGTTACGTTGTTATATTACCTCAATTCGTGGTGTTTTACTGGTTGAACGAATTCAGGCAACGAATAAATTCTTTAAATTCTCTTGAAAATACAGGGCTATTACAAATGATTGAAGCGATTTCATAAATTCACTGTAGCTCCATTCATTGACATATGATCACGACACACTACAGATACGTAGAAAAACTCATAAAGTTTTGTTCGGCTGAAGCCGCACTTCAGGTTTCTGCTGTCAGAGCGCTCGAGAGCGCAGTGAGACAAAATGGCGACAGGAGCCGAGAAAGCGTATGTCGTGCTTGAAATGCACTCACATCAGTCAGTCATAACAGTGCAACGACACTTCAGGACGAAGTTCAACAAAGATCCACCAACTGCTAATTCCATTCGGCGATGGTATGCGCAGTTTAAAGCTTCTGGATGCCTCTGTAAGCGGAAATCAACGGGTCGGCCTGCAGTGAACGAAGAAACGGTTGAACGCGTGCGGGCAAGTTTCACGCGTAGCCCGCGGAAAATTGGCTCATGCCAGAACTGGAGACCGACAGCGCCGACTTCATCTTTCAACAGGATGGTGCTCCACCGCACTTCCATCATGATGTTCGGCATTTCTTAAACAGGAGATTGGAAAACCGATGGATCGGTCGTGGTGGAGATCATGATCAGCAATTCATGTCATGGCCTCCACGCTCTCCCGACTTAACCCCATGCGATTTCTTTCTGTGGGGTTATGTGAAAGATTCAGTGTTTAAACCTCCTCTATCAAGAAGCGTGCCAGAACTGCGAGCTCGCATCAACGATGCTTTCGAACTCATTGATGGGGACATGCTGCGCCGAGTGTGGGAGGAACTTGATTATCGGCTTGATGTCTGCCGAATCACTAAAGGGGCACATATCGAACATTTGTGAATGCCTAAAAAACTTTTTGAGTTTTTGTATGTGTGTGCAAAGCATTGTGAAAATATCTCAAATAATAAAGTTATTGTAGAGCTGTGAAATCGCTTCAGTCATTTGTAATAACCCTGTATATCTGGATATACACCTACACTGGAGTAGGAGCTCTGTTTTAGTGTGGAAGAGGACGCTCACTGCACCAAGAAACATACTGTTCCGCTGTCTTTACATTGATTACTACCGCTATTATTTTAAATGAGAGTATTTAGTACAGGAAAATTTGTAAACCATGGGGACCGCAAAACACAACACAGAAGCAAATAGCTTTTCATGTAGTTGATTTTCTGTCAATAAATTTTTGGTGAGATTAATTTCATTAAGTCATAATCGATTTTCTACACCGCATTTGATCGTGAAATTCGACTACCTACCATTTTGACCTGGAGGTTTAGCCACACTAATATTTCTATATCGTCTTTCATGATATTAGTTCAGTCATGTGAATAGAGCTGGAAATGTGGACAGAATAATGTTGTCCATTAGTTTGTCAGAAAGTGGACACATTGCCACAATCACATTAAAAAAATTTCGGGCCGTAACCGCATGCCAGACTGCACTAACAAGTTAGAAATGATGTAGGAGAATTGGGCACAGGCAGTTTATGTGACATTTTGTTTCATGCAACGACAGAAAGTTACGGTTAAAGACCAGGGAAAACACAAGCATTTCTTCAATAGTCAGATTCCAGCCACTTCTGCGTCGACCATACAATTCGGATCTAGTGCCACCCGATTTTTTCTCTCTAAAGTCTAAAGAAACAATCCGAGGGCATCATTTAGCCGCCGGGAGCGTCTGTTCATGGATGTGAAGCGTCGCTCAATAACCTACCCAAGAAAGCATATCATATTATTTGAGAAATTGCTGCTTTGCGTAGAGCTGCGAGATGTCAAAGGTAACATTTTATGAGAAAAAAAACATGACTTCATTAAAATTTTGAGAGTGACATACATATATCCACTGGTATGCTATAGTTCTAAAAATAATTCCATCTATTTTTGTTCTTTTCATTACGAAAGACGCTGTTGACAGGGAGGGCGAAATGTAGTTGCAGATTTTATTTGTTTCAGTAGTTAATGGCTACGATCGTGACTAAGCAGAAAAGTAATCAAGAGGGTACGTCCAGAAAACTACGAGTTTGACTGCACTTTCAGAAATAAAGGTTAATTAATTAAAATAAAATCACTAACCAATTAGTATCACAATGTCGCGTACGTGAAAACCGTTCCGGGTGATTCTTAAGCACTACTGCATGCACACTTCGCATTTTTGATCGTTAGCAGACCAGCGCCATGCACATCGTCAGGAGCCCTTGCACAGCGCCTACCGGTCGTGTGAGTGGCCCGTGCAAGAAACGAGGAAGTGCACGCTGTCCACAATTGCGGCTGCAGCTTGATTGCCTAGGGGCATACGCTTTGTGTGTGTGTGTGTGTGTGTGTGTGTGTGTGTGTGTGTGAGGAGAGAGAGAGAGAGAGAGAGAGAGAGAGAGAGAGAGAGAGAGAGAGAGCGCTTTGACGTGAAGCGGACGGCAAATTGCCGCAGGCAGTCAGTGGGTCTGCGTGACTGGCCCGTCGGTTTGCGGCTCTTGCTCCCACGTTCCGCTTGTTCTCATCAGTCCCGACATGCAGCGTCAGTGTTGCTCAGTTACTTCACACTGGCGGTTCCCAAGCTTTGCTCAACAGGGCCACAGGGTCGTCGAGAATATTATTACGACCAGCTGTGTAGCCATGTTGTGGTCTGTGTACCTTTCATATGCACCAACCATCCACTAGTCAACGAACGCATCTTCGATGATCCTGACGCTGCCACACGGAGTAAAATTTAGCGTAAACGGTCTGTCTCTTTTAGACTACACCTACAGATAAACGTCGTTGACAAGGTGTTCTTCAAAACCCGTTGTCTTACATCGGAGCGACAATTTTCATCTTTCACGGAAAAAAACACTTGGATTTTGGTGGTTAGAGTGAGAGGATGACCTTATAACTCTGCAACTTTCTTTTTTCCGTTTGCGTAATTCATCGGAATCATTTAAGCTGGCAGTCAGTATTAAGACCATAATCTCCTGCTTAAGGTTTATAGTTATTATTCCTGCTGTTCACAGAACATTTCCCGCAACTACGAATAGTGGTGAAGACAGCAAGCTTCTGCCACCGATCGTAGTGGCGCAGTGGCTAGCACATTGGACTAGTTTTTGGGAGAACTGTGGTTCAAATTCTCTCTCTACTACCCCGACTTACGTTCTACGTGGTCCCTAAATCGTTTACGGCAAATGCCGGGGTGGTTTTTTTTTAGAAGGACACGGCTGATTACCTTTCCCAACACTCCGCCAATCCGAGCTTCTGCTCTGCCTTCGTCGACCTCGATGTCGATTAATCTTTCCTGCAAGAGGTCCTACAATAATGTACATTAATGACGGGATATAGTATAAACATTTGACCGCCGTTAGGCCATTTACTTGTTTCATCTGTTATACATGCGTTTGTATGCCCTACGTCGCGGTAATGTCTAGGAAATGACTATTAAATGAGCAGGTAGAGACGAAACAACGTTTTATGAAGGTAGACCTGAAAAGCTTATCGGATATCACAAAAATTGGCGATTGTGCCATAAAACAGTTAAAAAAAGCTTACATGTTAGTTTTAATAATAGCGGAAGCAACCGAAAACTGTATATATTTTGCATCGCACAAAAAAAAGTTCTTGCATCACAATCTATCCCGCACTACTCTGAGCTGACCTACAGTGAGCATCTGTTGTTAAATGGAAAAGATAACTTAAAGAATTGAGCATTAAGAGAATTCCTAGCCTCCATGTCGAATTTTAATGGCTTTTGCGGATCGACAACGAATAGAAAGTTGTGCCGCCGGAGGGTAATTACACAATCGTTATCGAGCTGGAGTTACGCGTACGTCGTACACACGACAGGATGTGTTAGCGAAGCAGACTCATTTCCTACTTCGTATGACACGAGACTTTCACTTGCATAACGGTAGTCTATGTTTCCTGTTTTCTCCTTGGGCAGCTGTTGGCAATTAAGGGCTCGAAGGATCGTAGACGGTGGTTCTGGCCGCGCAGTGCGGCGACGGGCTGGTTTGCACTCGTTGCAGACAGGTTACGTCGTGGTTTCCCTGCCACAAGGAAAGCGATCGCCGAACAGCTCTTGCATGTGAGCGGCAGACGGGCATGTCCCGAGGCAATCGACGCTTCCTCACGACGGACTGCGGCCGGTCACGCAGTAGCGGTCGCTTTGACCGGCGGGACGCGGGTGCCAAGTGGCTCTCAGCACGAACCACTCTGCGGCGCCGGTGCGTTTTGGGGCCGCGTCTCCGTAGCCCTGCCGCCCGCACGCGTCCTGAAGGCTTTTTCTGGCGGCTTTTCCCACATCCCTGCGTCACGGGGTCCGTGATCCAACAAGGCACGGCTGTAATGTGTGCACTGAAAACTTGCTCCTGCTGCAGCAGAATGTTTCCTCTCTCTCATCAAATCCTGTGCAGTCTCTGAGATGACGCAACAGACGGCTTTGGAAGGTCATCTAACCTCACAGTGACTTGGACCGCACTCTGACCTACCAATGATCCGACCAGTAGTAGCGTCATCCAAATGCTTTGGCTGTGTCCTGCCTCCGTCTGACTCAAGTAGTGTGTGCACCAAACGCGCTCAAGATGAAGTCAGAAACACATACGCATTTCGGACTGCTTCAGGACATTTGTGTGCTCCGCAGGCGTTTTCTCTGGCTAGTGCTCTGAACGGATGCAGATATCCGCAAAACTTATCACTGTGTGGCTAAAAAAAGAAAAGATAGTATCTTCATTGCAAAATGATCTAGACAAGGTATCTGTATGGTTCGAAAAACGACAGTTAACTCAAAATAATGAAAAGTGTTAAGTCATCCACATGAGTACTAAAATTTCGGTTACACAGTAAATCACACAAATCTAAAGGCTGTAAATTCAACTAAATACTTACGGATTACAATTACGAATGACTTAAATTGGCACGAACTCGACTCGTTGCCGCTCATTTTATCTTACAACGCCTCGTTCAGTGTCTTGGAAATATTCCGCAGAAAGATGCACAAAATCGTTTTCAATAACTACGACAGAAAATTATAACTTGTGGAATTCATCAAGAATATGAGAGGTTTTGTTTTGTTAAAATATGACCAGCAGTAGTTTTTATATGTTTAGTCAGTGGAATGAAATTCAAACAGCAGCAGATGAAAATTCAGACCAAGCACAAGCCTACCGTCCGAGGTCTGACGAACTGAATAAATTGAAGGGGTTTACAAAATTTTAATATCCGTGGATGCGGGTGAAAGGCTCTCGAATGCGGATAAGTGAGCTGCGGATGCGGATAGGTAACTCCCGGATGGGTTGCGGATGAAGAAAGCATTTTTTTAGAAACTTCCAGGCAGATTAAAACTGTGTGCCCGACCGAGACTCGAACTCGGACCTATGCCTTTCGCGGGCAAGTGCTCTACCAACTGAGCTACCGAAGCACGACTCACGCCCGGTACTCACAGCTTTACTTCTGCCAGTACCTCGTCTCCTACCTTCCAAACTTTACAGAAGCTCTCCTGCGAACCTTGCAGAACTAGCACTCCTGAAAGAAAGGATATTGCGGAGACATGGCTTAGCCACAGCCTGGGGGATGTTTCCAGAATGAGAATTTCACTCTGCAGCGGAGTGTGCGCTGATATGAAACTTCCTGGCAGATTAAAACTGTGTGCCCGACCGAGACTCGAACTCGGGATCCGAGTGCTAGTTCTGCAAGGTTCGCAGGAGAGCTTCTGTAAAGTTTGGAAGGTAGGAGACGAGGTACTGGCAGAAGTAAAGCTGTGAGTACCGGGCGTGAGTCGTGCTTCGGTAGCTCAGTTGATAGAGCACTTGCCCGCGAAAGGCTAAGGTCCCGAGTTCGAGTCTCGGTCGGGCACACAGTTTTAATCTGCCAGGAAGTTTCATATCAGCGCACACTCCGCTGCAGAGTGAAATTCTCATTCCAGCATTTTTCTTATGTACACGCATGTCAACGTGTATGTCATGCGTTTCATTGTTGTGCCGCCAAAGTTTAATCGGTAGCATGTCGCAGTGATGCTTCGTGTGGACATACGACCATACAGACGTCGGATACCATCTAATGAGATACTCTTGCACGAATTGTCTCAGCTCATCATGAGGAGGGACCGGTAACGAAAACCGGAACAGATATCTTTCCACCATGTTCTGAGTGGGACAAATCGTACTGGTCAGAGGACTTGAGACCTAGGGCGCATGTAGGGTAAAACAAATGTGTGTGTAGTTATTGTTCTGCTGGAAGCTCACCTGACCGTAGCGTTGTAAGTTCAGCAACAGAGTGGACTGGATGACGGTTGTATCCTGGACTGTGAAATATCCCACACCAACAAACACCAGATGTGGACGATTGTCGTAGCCTCTGGACCTCAGTGACATGGCGCTAACTGACATTTTCCGAAAGCCCAAGTCTACCACCAAGATAGAATTGGCGTTCTTCAGTCAACACAACTTCACACCGTTCAGCCCTCCAGTCGAGTCTTTCACCACTGCTCCGTGATTCATCGTGAGAGAATGAATGGCGAACGATACTCTTAATCATAGTCTACCTTACAACAAATCATGCGTATTGTCCTAGCACAGCTAGCTAGAGCTGAAGCTGAATGACCGCTTTGTTTTGTTCAGGAATATATTATTTTAAAAGGATTTCTTTTAAGTTCCTCCTGAACTGTTACGCTGAATAGGCCCACCCTCGGACCACCACTCTCCGGCGAACAGTTTCTTCCTTGAGCTTCGGACTTTTGTTTTGCTGGAAGTATTTGTCATTGGTATTTGCCGAGTGATCGACGTATTTTCTGTTGATTTATGTAGAGTCTTCATATGAGCTTTCCACAGACAACTGTTTATTTATTGAGATTAGGGAGACCAAGAGATCAATACACTAAGCAGATTCAGAAGGATGTAGGTTGCAGTAGGTACTGGGAGATGAAGCAGCTTGCACAGGATAGAGTAGCATGGAGAGCTGCATCAAACCAGTCTCAGGACTGAAGACCACAACAACAACAACAACAACAACAACAAGAAGTTCCTTGTGGTAAGATGATTGTATATAGTTGCTGCTTCACAATAGTCGTTGATTCGGCGAAATGGTTATAACAGCCGTTGCCATATTTGTGAATCTATGAATATTGTGAAATGAAATAGCGTGTAGAACAATAACAGTGCTTCACGTGGAGAGTGGCATGAAGAGGAGGCATAACTGCAACAGGTAAAATCCCTTTACCCAACCGTATACACGTCAAAAAATTTGTCGAAACCGAAAATGAGACCATTTGCGAAAGACGAAAAGTAAGTGTTGTAATATCCTCCCCAGATGGTTAAAACTTCAGTTTTGAATCCTACTCGCAACTTAATCTTGCTGGTGTACATTTAAAAAGGAAAGGAACTGATGGTATCATCTGAATCGGGACTTTATGCAGAATCGGCGTCGATGAGTGAAATTATGTCCCGGTTAGGGACTCGAAACCAGGATCTCCTGCTTGCTAGGCAGTTGCGTTAACCACTGCGCCATCTGGACGCAGTGTTTATGGCAAATACGTGGACTGTCTCGGCAAGCTCCCCGGGCAACCCACATTCCCACATAGAGCCGCCTATCCTCAGTCCCCGTCCATGTCCTCCATGCTTGCTAATTTTAGATTCCCGCTGGAGGTCGAATGATATTGTTCATCCGCACTGAAGGTTGTGGATTTATTTAGGCGAGTCAACCATATGAATGCGTAGTTTCTGTTCATTCGAATATGTCCGAATAAGTTACATGAATGCGTGGTCTCTGTTCTTTCGGATATGTCCGAAAGAACAGACACCACGCATGCAAACAATTGATTCGCCTCAATGGTTAATGAATCCACAATCTTCATTGCAGGTGCATATTTACGTTCGGCCTCTTGCGGGAATCTCAAAGTAGCGAGGGGACTGTTCATAGGTGGCACTAGGTAGAAATATGGGTCGGCCAGGGACTGTGCCGAGGTAGTCCGTGCGTTTGCGATTAACTCTGCGCTCGAATGACGCAGTGGTTAACACAAGTGTTTGACTCGTCTGAAAGAACAGACACCACACATTCATATAATTAATTCTGGTCGTTTAAAATCTAAAACTGCTACATTTATTAGGGATTTCTGTCGCTGGCTTGTAATCGCAGTGGAGGACAAGTGTCCTGTATAGCTCTTCTCTTCATTGTTGCCATCGGAAGGGCGAGTGTAGGGTGGTTGTGGATAGACACTGTGTTTTGTTTGTGGCCAGACCCGGACATCCGCGCGCACTGTAACGGTTTCCCATTTATCTGTTAATTGCGAGCAGTTCCAGCAGCCTGCCTGTAACGGTTACAGCCGCTCTGCGCGACTACGCCCGACCGTTGCAAAATCACTGGCCCGGATTGGTCGGAGCCGGGCTACCGTTCTGACCGTTCGATAGCCGGCGCCCGATAAAAACATGTCTCTCACCAAGGCCACCTATCGGAATCGGCACATGTGGCCTTCCATCCCCACGACAAGGTAATGACGTAATTCACCTACTTTGCGAATAGCTTCGAAAAGGAGGAAGGAAGATTGGTGTCTAACATCCCGTCGTCGACGAGATCATTAGAGACGGGGCATAAATTGGGATTAGGAAGGATATGGAGGGAAACCGGACGTGCCCTTCCAAAGGAACCATCTTCACGTTTTTTGTTCCTTACATGATAGTGGATACTAGGAACTTTAGATGTTGATAATTTTTTTTTGGATCTCATAGACCATTTTCAAAATGGTTCAAATGGCTCTGAGCACTATGGGACTTAACATCTGAGGTCATCAGTCCCCTAGAACTTAGAACTACTTAAACCTAACTAACCTAAGGACATCACACAATCCATGCCCGAGGCAGGATTCGAACCTGCGACTGGAGTGGTCGCGCGGTTCCAGACTGAAGCGCCTAGAACCGCTTGGCCACATCGGCCGGCAGACCATTTTCGTTTTATTTTAGAAAGAACCACATTTTAGTCGGCTTGAGAGGCACAGTTGTTGATTGCTTTGAAAATAACTTATTGTTCGGCAAAGTTACGCATATTTCAAACGAAATGCCGGATTTCAGTCGGCATTGGTCATCCTCAGATCTACAAGACGAACAAGTTTAAAAATTACGAAAATTTGTGCAACTCATGTCAAAATTACACTACAGTAAAATAAAACGTCATACCATAAAACACCTACCGTGATTCAGTCCGATCACTGAATAAACAGCGTTATCAGTGGATTACATGAGGAGGGTAAGGTGGGTAAGTGAAGTTCCACGCGCCGGCCCCTAGACCGACTAACTGGACCCGACCGACCGTCAGGTCGGGTTTCTTGACCCTGGAAGCGCTACTAATCGGTCTAGTAGCTCCTCAGTTGGCCTCAAGAGGCTAAGTGCACCCCGTACCTGTCCTCCCGGCAAGGAAAAAGCCCAGGGAGTACCGCGAATCGATCTCGCGTCCCCAGCATGGCAGTCAGCCAAGCTGACGATTCTACTACGGAGGCGGACACATGAGGAGGAACTTGTGTGTAAAAGTTAATACCCTGTTGGGCTACTGACTATTTACATACTATTGACATATTCCAATAAAATGTTTTCCAGTAAAAGTTTTAAAAGCGCGTAGCTACATAAATAATTTAGTCAGTAAAATGTGTAAAAATGCCGTACGCAGTCCGCAGTTATCGTATTTTATGACACAGATGCATCACATGCATGTTATGGCATCAATTTAATTTTGACGTAATTTTCGAAACTCTTCTATTAATCATTGAATTTATTTTTCTTGCAGATTCGAGGATAGCCGATGCCGTCCGAAACGAATGTTATTTCGCTTGAAATGATAATAATTATGCGGGACAATGAATTTTTCCATACTAATTTTCTATTCAGCCTTGTTGTTTACTTTATATGGTACAGAATTCTATATCTTTTTGGATTCGTCTTCAGTCACTTACGCACAGTTATGCAATCAAACACAGCCCCAGCTTATCTTGTTACAGTACCACAACATCCTCATAATATATTTACCACATTAAAGGATTATTTGGTACGGCAACATGTCAGTTATATTTAATTTTGATAATCTGGCCTGAGTGCATCAAAGTGGTTGCAAAATCAGCAACAAACACAGCTGAATTGTAAATTACTATGAAAATCGCCTGTGTGTTCCAAAACAAAATATAGGCATTTCTTTAAGCCGGGGATTTGAAACTCTCCCTGTCGCGCAGAACCCAGAATGGCAGTATCTCGCCGTTGCGCCATCCCAAAGTTTTGCTTGGTGCTCCCTGACGTCGTTTGTTATTGGTTACGATCCGCCAGCTGCCTCCAGAATACAACGCCCCATCGTCACAGTGTGTGACGATTTGTTTAATGTAATGTGATGTAATGTTACCAGTAGATATTCAGCTCCAGGTGTTTAAAGAACCGAACTCCCAGTCCGCCTGCTTAGCTGAGTGGTATTCCCGGCCGTGTTGGAGAATTACTACACCCGTGGATTTGGTGTTGTGTTGTCCCCATCATCACTGACGCGCAAGTCGCCAATGTGGCGTCACCTGAAATAAGACTTGCACCCGGCGGCCGAACCTCCCCGACGGGGCCTCCCGGCCAACAACGACACGCGATCTTTTAATTTTTTTACTGAACCCCCATTCATAAAACGTCATATCCCGAACTATATGTCGTACAATGATATAAATTTACTGATAATTTCAGTGGTATGTACAGATACTATCTGCAAAATGTGTTGCGAATAGTGGTAGTAGCAAAGACATATTTAATTAAAACGTCACGCCTGGTATTGCAGTTCTACTGCATGAACAGCGGAACTGTAGTAACCGATAAAATTTTTTCGTTTCGTTAGTTTGCAGACGATGCAAGCGAGAAAAAGGTCCGAAAAGGTTTTAAATTAGGTGTAAAGTTTGTTGGAAGCCGCTAAGTGCTCTCGTCCTCAAATACTGAATTAATATAGTTTCGATTAATGTAATATTTGACTTATTGTGTTAAACATTTAACATAGATCGTAGCTCTTAGTGAGAAGATTACGATAGCATTTCATATGTTTGAATTCGACCAACAACTTTATGAAATATTGACAATATACTTTTTGTTGCTCCTGGAAGCCTTCAGATATGCAACCTCGAACGTGAGCGTATCCAGGTTAGCCGTCGAGTAATATAGATTCGGTCGTCTTCGCTTTTAATGGGAGAGCATATAGATGTGGCTTTAAAATACGCATTTTCAAGGAAAATGTTTCAAGTTTGTGAATTAACGTTTTTTTTCAGTGTTTTACTTAATGATGGGAGCGGGGATCGCAGTTATAGTACCGTGAGTCTCCAGTGCCTGGAGGTCGACGGATGAGCCGCCACCGCATAATCCAGAAACAAGAAACAAAGCTACGACTGTTCCTCACTAACTGCTCATCTACTCGTGGTTATCACAAACACTGCACCCGCCTTCACTTCTGCCAGTCTTCGCTCCTCCCAGGCAAAGGCCGAAACAAAGAGTTCTTTTTACATTTGTGATGCAGTGACCTACTGTTTGTACTTTCCTTGCAGTACATAGAATGAACTTGTTTACGTGAAATACCAACGTATTGCTCTTCGCCTGTTGGCACTCTCAACGTCGGATACAGTGTCGGAATGTATCGGTTAGATTCATCTTGCGTCTCTCAGTAAGTCTATTGCTCGAAGGTGTTTCATGTGCGGTGGGAACCTAGGGAAGTCATGTCCTGCTTCGATCGGCACTGCGAGACGCAACTCGCTGAAGCTCTTCGAGAATTTATTCTCTATGTAGAGCAGTACAATGTGGACTGTATTCACTAGTATCATCGTATCCAAATCGTGCTCTTCCCTAACAAGGGAAGCATGCACCCTACGATTCACCGATTTTACCTGTCTTTCACATGTTTGAAGTGCATAACTAGATGTAATAAATACTGCTGCAGTGTAATGCACTTCACAAAAATTTCAGAGATAAATCAAGGTTCAAAGTTTAACGAGCCGTTGAATACCATGCGAGAGTTTATTACAAGCTTATCTGTAGTGCTTTCAAGTCGCATCATTTACCTTTTCTCTGATGTTCTACAAATACATCTATCGCTACGGCAACTCGTGTTTTTCGGAAAGGAACAATAATAATAATTATCTACATGATACATCTGGGCAGAGGTATCCTGAGGCGTAACAAGAAATCGTAATGAAATTAACATTTATTTATCGATCTATTGATGCGAGTATCGCAGTGAAACTATACCGGACTATACTTGTTTCGAATAATGTACACTATATTTATTTTAATTTTGGAGCATCATTAGAAAGCAGCTTTGTTCCCTATTCGCAGAATGAATCAGGGGAATTGTCCTCTCCTGGCTGTTGTGTTGCACACCGTTTCATTTCAGTAATACAAGTAATTGAGTTGTTAGTCACCGTTCACGATAGCCCAGACGCTCATTTATTTCTGTACTCTGCAGATATACGTTTATTGTGTCTTTTGGATGAAGCATCGCCACATCAGTGTTTGGTGGCGCGCCGTAGCTGGTTGGTTGACAGCTGGCTTTCCCGTTTGGTATTCAACAGGCGTGTAAAACTTTGAACCTCGATTTCTCGGAAACGCTTTAGAAGCGCATCGTACTAGTGCAATCTTTGTTATCTAAGTATGATCTAGAATTGTGCTTAAGATTATTAAAATCGGCGATCCGTTGGTTTGCCGCGTGTATGCATCCCATGTGTTTCAACTCGTTTTTTGCGATGGAAAGTACAGTAATTTATAAATTATAGAACTAAAATAGGTCCATTATTAAACAAAAAAGTATCAGAAATGTTGTTTTCATTCTTTCTACTCGATTTAATTGATAGATTTCGTTCTCTTTGGCTTCACTGAAAGCTTTTAATGACCTCGGGAAAAAGGGAAATAAATAGTTTCTTGTTTCAATATGCAGGACTGGAGTAAGATTCAGAAATTTATTTTTGGTGGAGAGTTATGCCTGTGTAGTACTTATTTTAAAAGAGAAAAAGACAGCTGAGTTCTACAATTGCTAGGTTTAAATTTATTTTTAAAGGTCAAGAGCCCAAGGAAAAGTTTTTGATGACGAGAGGGGGAGGGTGGGGGCAGATCATGAGTCGCTCGTGTCGAAAAATATTGTCGAGCCGGCACTGGGTGCATAGCGCATCGTCCATCACATCAACACCTGTCGTATTATGTGTACTGGGGGAGGAATGCTGCTACCGGCAAAATAATAATTCGAAACGTGCGACAGGAATTTCACATTTCTAGCCTCTATACTGTGTGCACGTACTTAACAATAGTCGCTAGATGTCATCCTGGCTGAGGCGTTCAAAGAATGTGTCTGGTAGCGAAGGTGTTGCCGGAGTGTCTCGCCACGGCGCTAGCCACGCCCTTGGTGGCGCCTGGTTCACAGCGGTGGCCGGCGATTTGCATATTCGCGGACGGGCCATTGTTCCACGCGGCTGGTGACAAATAGGCCCGGCGCACCACTGCGCCGCCTATGACAGAGCCCGTTTCAGACGGATTAGAGGTATATGTCCGTGATGCGCAAGCGATACAAGTTACTGCCTGTATTTAACGAGACCACAAAACACGCACTCCGGTAATACTACGTTGAGATGCAAGTCTGAGTCGTATGTCGTATCCCGTAATTCGGTGTGGAGGGAGGTCTCTGTTAGATCCAGTGCGTCGGGGTCTGCTTCGTGTTGGACAGAATACTTTCTTGTCGGCCAGCTGGTTGCACTGGTCTCCTTAGTATATTTTTCATTAACACGCAGCTATCCTTAAGCTTCGTATGCGTTATATAGCGCTAGGACGCTGGAATATCATAGTTGCGGCGTCGAGAAACACGTCCAAGAGAAAATCGGACGGCATTTTTCCTCAGCAGTGTACTTGTATCATTAGGTCACTTTTACTCTCTGGCTGCAAACAACGACGAAGTATACCACAGTCTTAACAGTAGCGACACTCCTCCTTGTCTTTGTTACCCACAGCGTTAGCAGAGCCCCAAGCGGCCAGCAAGCAACACCTCCGATTACGAATGCGAATGCTAACGTTTATATTGATCTGTAACGTGCATTTTACAATAAGGAGTGTATGTAGTGCCATAAAAATCAACAATAACTAAAAAAATGACACTACATGTGTCATTCCTTTGTTTCCTAAGGACCCTGGAAGGTACGAAACGGTACAGTACGGGACAGTTTGTTTACAGTTCTCTTGTCACGTACAGATATTTACTGAATCATGTTTTCTTTTAATAACAGAAAATTGCTAGAAAACAACAGAAGACTTAAGCTTTTACAGAAAGACCTTGTATATATACACAGGAAGGCGTAGTTTTGTTCGCTACACTTTCAGCCAAATCAGTGGTTGTGGAACGTAGAAAATTTATGGAATGTAATAACTACATTACCCAACGTACCAAATAAGCCACCACACCTGTAGCTTAAAGGAAAACGACACAGACGTGATAGTAAATTTTCAAAAGCAATAAAACTGTTTCCCAACATAGAGGAAACCATCTCCACAGTTGTTAGTAAGTCAGATCCACAAACGTCAAGAATGTCAACATATTCGCTTTTGCAGAAAAACTAATTAGACTTACAAAAATATTCGTGTATTAGAAAGTCCAGTGATATGTAAGAAGGGTCGACGCCATAAAAAATTTGTCAAGGAAAGTGCCTGTGGAAAGTGCCAACACAAATATATGATTGTCATATGTGAAATATGTGTTTCTCTCGCTTTCAGCGGAGTAAGTTATGTATATTACAAAGTATTTCTTCATAAATAAGTTGTACCTCATGTCACTGAATCATTGTGATTCCGCTGCTTCTACATGTATTTCATGATAACTCATCTCTCTTGGTAATTTGCTAACGCGTGGAAGACAAAAATATATCAACCACTTCGCTACTTAATCGAAAATAATTAAAAGAAACATTATCCTTACTACACATGTGACTGACTGCTTTCTGACCGCTTGGAGCGCTAGCGTCGCTTCAGCTGTCAAACGGTAACAGCTTTCGCAGCAGAGAGTGTCATGACTGTATGTATTAATTAGACTGTGGTACAACAACAGCAAATCCTACGCAGTCAGTAGTTGACATGGTTTCAGCTCACCATTACGTATGACTAAAGCAAAATATCTTTCATTTAATACCGCTTCTTGCCGAAGAGGACCATCACCGTAGGAAACTTTCGCCACAACCAAAGACAGACCACATCTTATAATTTAAATAAAAAATTGGACGTGAACAGCCACCTGATGATCGAACTGTTGATTCGAAACCGGTAACTGCATGATTTATTTTCAATAAAATGTGTTGTTAACAGTGGTTGATTTGCTGCTTTTTACTTTTTGTGAGACTCAGCCTAAACCAGTATGCTGTTTATGGACTGAAATACTAAGAGAACAACGTTTTGCCCACGTAAAAATGTTTACATCGTATCGATAGTACTGTTCTTTCGGAACATATAATGCCACTACTACGCGAGAGTATTTTCACTCTGTACGTGACACGTCTGGTGTCATGGCAACGAGTATATGAGAATATATATGTGTGTAATGAGACCTCCTTTTGTAATTTGATTTTATATATGTTATTGGATATACGATATGACACATGGGTATGGACATCATTATGAAAACAAATAGTGGATTACTAAACGAGCGATTTAACACATGGAGCTCACATAGAGTGCAGGTAAGGTTCTTACGATATTTTGATACTTTTTTTAAGGCAGTGATTTATGTTGCGTGTTAAAGAAAATATAATCGTATTAAGTCGGCTGGTAATATGTAATCACATCGTCGAAAACCAACGGTGCGGGGTTCGAACGCTAGAGTATTTGGTTTTTTTTTTTGTGTAGGAAGGTAAGCTTCGAGCTTGCTAGCACGCGGTCTCATGGAAAGGATAACGGGACGATGAGTAATACGCCTCGTTAACGGTAACCACAAGCAAGGAAATCGCAGTTGACAAACGCAGCGCGCCAGTACATTCAGTTTTACTTCGTCTTGAGCGGTCGTTTGTATCGATGAATCGTTCACGTGTATAATTCGCTCTAGCGACAGAATAGTACCCGATATTTGAGGCAATCTAATAGAAGTCGTCCTCCAGTTGGCCTTGTGAGCACAGGGGGAATAAACGTTAAGAGGAAAAGCTGGCTACTTAATGGATTGGATGAACTTAAGAGGCAGTATAACATCAGAGGGGCCCGCATCTCGTGGTCATGCGGTAGCGTTCTCGCTTCCCACGCCCGGGTTCCCGGGTTCGATTCCCGGCGGGGTCAGGGATTTTCTCTGCCTCGTGATGGCTGGGTGTTGTGTGATGTCCTTAGGTTAGTTCTAAGTTCTAGGGGACTGATGACCATAGATGTTAAGTCCCATAGTGCTCAGAGCCAAGCCAACATCAGAGGTAGCGAAAGTGGATGTAGACAAGACTTGGTGGCAATAACACACACACACACACACACACACACACACACCACGAGAGAGAGGGAGATTCATTTGCGTTTGACGAACTTTATTTTAACGATAGAGTTTCATGTGGGAAATACAATGGCCACATTTCCTGCTTTTATTTGTCACTCACTTCGTTGAAGCTTCACTGCAACTCAGTGGCTTTCCTCTGTAATGGAACGTTGGGCCGATTTCAGCTTACAGTATTCGTAACGAATGCCACGAGGAACACCGTTCT
The DNA here is from genome assembly GCF_021461385.2 of Schistocerca piceifrons. Taxonomy (NCBI): domain Eukaryota; kingdom Metazoa; phylum Arthropoda; class Insecta; order Orthoptera; family Acrididae; genus Schistocerca; species Schistocerca piceifrons. The sequence continues at coordinate 393,695,940 of NC_060138.1, read as the reverse complement.
AGCCTCCAGGTACCGTCAGACGCCAACGCCCAGTGCCATACCATTCATTCCATAATGTGTCAAACCTAAAAACCTTTTTGGTCGGGAAAAGATGCATCTACAGTAGGAGCAAAGAAAGCATAAATTCTCTTCAATCAGGGATGTGACTGCAGGTGGACATATCTCACATCTGGACTAACCAGCCAAGTCAACAGGTCACAATCCTGTTGAATATTTCAGGATTCGCGTGTGTTTTATGTATTTCATCATCATCATCATCAGCCAATTCAATCATTAAATGATGTGGCCTCTTCGAGTCGTGGATTCAGGTAGGCTTTCAGCAGTCTTCTCCAAGTGGGACGGTCTTGGGCAGTTCTCTGCCAGGTGTTACCAGCGATCTTCTTGATGTCTTTGTCCCATCTGTCTGGTGGTCTTCCTCTAGGCCTCCGGTGCTCCCTCGGACTCCACTCCAGTACTAGCTTCGTCCATCTGTTGTCTTTTCTTCTTGCGACGTGGCAGATGGGAGCGTGGAACGTTTATCCATTATAGTGTGGATTAGTGGTAATATTCCAAGCGTAAAACTTTTTCCATTTTACAATTGTGGCCTGTTGTCTCAGGTATGGCGGAGCTATCTGTTGAAGTGCGTAGAGCCAAGGTGTCAATCTCGATTTGAGCGTTCCACTTCGGCTATGTGAGCGTAGTAACTACGGAGGCAGCTTATTGGTATACTCACGTTGAGCTCGAATGGGCGGTCTGTAGTGATCAATTAGGAGAAGAAGAACTTCTTAGCCGGGATCGCTATAAAAATTTTATTGGAGATAACCGGTTTCGGTAAAACTAAGTTACCATTTTCAGATCTGTAATAAAACTACAAGAACTGCTACAATATGTTAAAAATAATGCAACGTTAACCCATAGATGGACCAAATGACAGAATATCTTTGTAAAGGTTATTATGAACATCTTGTACCAGCTACACGCAAAATATTTCCATTAAATTTCCAGGTACATAAAATATGAAATGAGCACTGCATTGGCACGTCAAAGTTAAAATAACTGTGTACATAACAATCATCGTTCCCATAACGTAAGACGTCATGCCTACCAGGGCGCCACACGACGTAACTGTCAATAGGCAATGCATGAGACGACCTGACCATACGCACAACAGGTGACGCTGTGGTACATGGATTCTACCAGTAATAGTCAAATATGTAATTTAAAAAAAACCATGATTCCAAACATAAATATATAAACAAGTTCTGGAATGTTTACAAAATATTTTTCCATGACAGAATACTGCTAAGAAACCCGCTACACCATATTTACGATACTTGCATTATATCATTACAAACGTGCAAGTACCTTTTTTGACAGTGTCGCTAAGTAAGCGATAAACGTAGTTACAAAAGAAAAATAGTTTTAAAAAAGTTATAATAAGGAAGAGAAGTTAGACTATATGCTAAAAATTTATTAACAAATTATTCAAATCAAAATACAATATCTGAAGCTAGCGTATCATATGTTTTATAACCATTTCAGAATTTTTTACATTCATATATCTGAAATCAAGGTTGTTTTTAAATTCTGTATTTGACTCTTACTGATAGAATCCATGTACTGCAGCGACTCATGCACTGGCTATTGACAGTTAAGTCTTGTGGCGCCCTGGTAGGAATGAGATGTTATGGGAACGACGATTTAGCGAATTGTTATGTGCATAGTAATTTTAATTTTGACGTGCCAAATCATCGCTTGTTTCATATTTGTGTACCTGAAAATGCAATGGAAAGATTTTGTGTGTAACTGGCACAAGATGTTTGTAATAACCTTTATCAAGGTATGTTGTCATATGGTTTTTCTATGGGTTCGTGTTGCATTATTTGTTTAACAGTTCGTAGCACTTCTTGTCATTTTATTACACATCTTAAGACGGTAATTTAGTTTTCCCTAACAGGTTATCTACAATAACGTTTTTATAGCGATCTCGGCTAAGAATTTCTTCTTCTCCTAAGAAAGAACGAACAACAGTCAACAACAGATCTGCATTCTGCCAGGCAGTGTTAAGTGGTGTCCGTGCGGCCGAAGTATGTCAGCGTAGTTGTGTTAGAAATTCCTATGAAGAAACGAACGGAACATCTCTAAATCAGGTGTTAAATACTTCCTTCAGATGTTTTGAAGAGGTGAAAAGTGTACAGAGTTTGTCGCGTACACGCTGAGACTCGGAATGAAAACGACGACGCGTGGACGCTTGCTGTGACTTGATTGAAATGCAAACACGGACAATTCTTTTCTGGATAAAACCACGTGCGACGAGGCTTGGTGTTATCAATACGAACCTACCACAAAACGACAAAATGCAGAAATTCGCAGGAAGGGTCAACGCTCTGACGACAATTGGCATTCAGTACACGCGACGCTCGAATTGAACATCCCAAAGAAGGACTTTTATGACAGTTTTCCATGGTTGTATGAAAGTTCCGTGCGTTATAGTAAGATGATGGGAGACTATGTAGAACTTCTGAAGCATTAGCACCACCATTTTCACTTTTCTGTATTTTTTATTAATCCAGTCTTGACACTTTTTGAATTGGCGGGCTGCACTACCCATTGATCCATTTAAATTTACGTCTATTTTGTTGGTGTGTCTGCTTCTGGTCCGGTAACTGTGTTTTCTATATGTCAGCAAACGGCTAAGTATGATGTCAAGATATTTTTGTGCACTATTTGTTTCTTGTGAAATAAAAGATTGAGTTTTCTGCCTTCAGTATGTGGTTTTGGAGATGGAATGGACTGATTTTTGTCGAGGCTGGATTTATACACTATGTTGTTGTTGTGGTCTACTGGCCATTAAAATTGCTACACCACGAAGTTGACGTGCTACAGACGCGAAATTTAACCGACAGGAAGAAGATGCTGTGATATGCAAATGATTTGGCTTTTCAGAGCATTCACACAAGGTTGGCGCCGGTGGTGACATCCTCAACGTGCTGACATGAGGGAAGTTTCCAACCGATTTCTCATACACAAACAGCAGTTGACCGGCGTTACCTGGTGAAACGTTGTTGCGATGCCTCGTGTAAGGAGTAGAAATGCGTACCATCACGTTTCCGACTTTGATAAAGGTCGGATTGTAGCCTATCGCGATTGAAGTTTATCGTATCGAGACATTGCTGTTCGCGTTGGTCGATATCCAATGACTGTTAGCAGAATATGGAATCGATGGGTTCAGGAGGGTAATACGGAACGCCGTGCTGGATCCCAACGGCATCGTTTCACTAGCAGTCGAGATGACCGGCATCTTACCTGCATGGCTGTAACAGATCGTGCAGCCACGTCTCGATTCCTGAGTCAACAGATGGGGACGTTTGCAGGACAACAACCATCTGCACGAACAGTTCGACGACGTTTGGAGCAGCATGGACTATCAGCTCGGAGACCATGGCTGCGGTTACCCTTGAAGCTGCATCACAGAGAGGAGCGCCTGCGATAGTGTACTCAACGACGAACCTTGGTTGCACGAATGGCAAAACATCATTTTTTCGGATGAATCCAGGTTCTGTTTACAGCATCATGATGGTCGCATCCGTGTTTGGCGACATCGCGGTGAACGCACATTGGAAGCGTGTATTCGTCATCGCCATACTGGCGTATCACTCGGCGTGATGGTTTGGGATGCCATTGGTTACACGTCTCGGTCACCTCTTGTTCGCGTTAACGGCGCTTTGAACAGTGGACGTTACATTTCAGATGTGTTACGACCCGTGGCTCTACCCTACATTTCAGCAGGATAATGCACGACCGCATGTTGCAGGTCCTGTACGGGCCTTTCTGGATACAGAAAATGTTCGACTACTACCCTGGCCAGCACATTCTCCAGATCTCTCACCAACTGAAAACGTTTGGTCAATAGTGACCGAGCAACTGGCTCGTCACAATACGCCAGTCACTACTCTTGATGAACTGTAGCATCGTGTTGAAGCTGCATGGGCAGCTGTACCTGTACACGCCATCCAAGCTCTGTTTGACTCAATGCCCAGGTTTATCGAGGTCGTTATTACGGCCAGAGGTGGTTGTTCTGGGTACTGATTTCTCAGGATCTATGCACCCAAATTACGTGAAAATGTAATCACACGTCAGTTCAAGTATAATATATTTGTCCAATGAATACCCGTTTATCGTCTGCATTTCTTCTAGGTGTAGCAATTTTAATGGCCAGTAGTGTACATAGTCTACTTGAAGCGACACGCAACTGTTGGAATTTTTGTGTAGGGAGTGTTTGCACTACGACTCACAAGTCCAGAACTTTTTCCAGAGTAGATTATATTAGACTGGAGAGATACAGAACAGGGGTGTACACGCTTGATGGTACCTCTGGCCGCACTGTGATTACTAAGGGGCTGCAAGGAAAAGGACATAATTAGTTTAGTCATTTGTTTCACAAATATTCGTTTTATTTAACAGATATAATTACAGCAGTATGTTTATACAGAATCATCAGTTACATTGTTTCATTTGAAAAATATACTCCATTGATTTCACAGTTACTTTGATGTTTACTTCAATTTTTGCCATGTACAAGCGCAAAACTAACTCTAAATTGTCAGTCATCAAGCGGTTCCTATTTTGCATTTTGTTGGTATCCATTACGGAAAAAATAATTCACATACGTAAGGAGATCAAAAAAGGCTAAAAACCGCTAGCGCATTTTAAAGTATTATCTACCGATAACATATAACTGTTTCTGTCGACTTAATGATAGAAATAAAACAGATTTGTTTCATTGAATTTAATTCGCAGTTTCTCGTCGTTTACCATGTCAGTGAGTTGCAACTACATTGCTTCTAGTGCATTTTCAGGGAAGGGATGAAAGATAATTACATATTTTTAAAAAATCACAAGAACAAAGAGTAAGAGACTAGCTGCCATCAGATCAATGGGCCGTGGTCTGTGCACCCCTGATGGAGAACAAGTGATAAAACAAAAGTAAATTTACATATTTATAAAGAAAGAGATGTGCTGAAATTCCTTCAGAAAACCTTAGTGAAATGGCGGTCACGGATGTGGAATAAGCCTAAAATTTCAAACATATTTTCATTCAAGAGGTGACAACAGTCTTTATATGTAAGTGAAGGTCGAGAGGGGAAGGGAACGAAAGGAAAGGAAAGGACTTACTGATGTCAGCTACATCGGGACATTACGCGGAATCAGCGGCAGCAAATGAAAATGTGTGCCGGAACGGTACACGAGACCAGAATCTCCTGCTTACTGAGCAGGGGCGTTAACCACTGCACCATCCGGGACAGTGTTCATCGCAGCTGCGGGGACTATCTCGGCACGCCTCACGGCCGATCCACATTCCCACCGAGGGCCACCCATCCGCAGTCCCCGTCCATTTCCTCCATGCTCGCTACTCGGAAATTCCCGCTTGAGGACGGACGCCCATATGGGCGAATCAGTTACATGAATGCGTGGTGTCTGTTCTTTTGGACATGTCCGAAAGAACAGACACCAGCCATTCATCTGCATCTACATCATACTCCTCAAGCCACCTAATGGTGTGTGGCGGAGGGTACTTTCGGTACCACTATCTGATCACTCCAACCCTGTTCTACTCGCGAATAGTGCGTGGGAAGAATGATTGTCGGTAAGCCTCTGGATTGGCTCTAACTTCTCGAATTTTTTCCTCGTGGTCAATACCCGTGATGTATTTGGGGGGAAGTAATATGTTGTCCGACTCCTCCTGGAAAGTGCTGTCCCGAATTTTTAGTAAATCTCAGTGATGCACAACGTCTCTCTTGTAACATCTGCCAGTGGAGTTTGTTTAGCATCTCCGTAACGCTCTCTCACCAGCTAAACGATCCCGTGACGAAACGCGCCGCTCTTCGTTGGATCTGCTCTATCTCCTCTATCAGTCCTATCTGATAGGGATCCCAGATAGAAGAGCAGTACTCAAGAATCGGGTGAACAAGTTCCTTATAAGCCATTTCTTTCGTGGATGAGTTACATTTCCTTAAGATTCTTCCGATGAATCTGAGTCCTGTGTCTGCTTTTCCCACTATCTCTTTTATATGGCCATTCCACTTAAGGTCGCTCTGGATAGTTACGCCTAGATATTTTACAGCAGACACTATCTCAGTCTGTTTGTCCTCAATAGTATAGCTGTACAGTAATGGATTTCTTTTCCTATGTATGCGCAATGTGTTACATGTATTTACGTTCAGGCCCAAATGCCAGAGCCTGCGCGATTCATCAATTCTCTGCAGGTCGTTCTGCAAATTCTTACTATCTTCTGGCGTTGCTACTTTGGTATAAACAACTGCATGACCTGCGAATAGCCATAAAGAGCATCTCCTGCTTTCTACCAGGTCATTTATATATATATAGTGAATAGCAACGGTCCGATCACACTTCCCTGTGGTACTCCGAATTTTTACCTTTACATCTGTCGATTTAGTTCCGTTAAAAGCGACGTGTTGAGTTCTATCTGGAAGAAAGTATTGAATCAAATCGCAGGTCGGCTGCGATACTCTGTAAGCTCGATTTTCTTTTTTTCATTAAACGGCAATGGGGGACGATGTCAAATGCCGTACTGAAATCAAGGAACCATGCATCAGCCTGATTGCCGTTGTCCACTGCGCTGTTGATCTCACGGAGGAACAGAGCGAGCTGAGTTTCGCAAGATCTCTGTTTGCGGAATCCATGTTGATTTTTATAGAGGAGCTGTTCATTTTCCAAGAACGTCTTCATTCTTGAGCATAAAACATGTACCGTAATTATACAACAGATTGACGTCAACGATATAGGTCTATAATTGTGTGGATCTGTCTTACGGCCTTTCTTAAAAACGGGAATGTCTTATGCTTTTTTCCAATCGTTAGGTACCTTTTGTTCCTCAAGCGATCTAAGATAAATTACTGCTAGAAGGGAGCAAATTCTTTCGCATAATCTCTGTGGAATCTTATAGGTATCTCATCTGGTCCTGAAGTCTTTCCACTACTAAGCGATTGTAGCTGCTTTTTAATTCCGCGATCGGTTATCTCAATATCTTCCATTTCTACGTTCGCACGACGATTGAAACGAGGGACAGTGTTACGATCTTCCGCGGTGAAACAACTTCGGAAGACCGAATTCAGTATTTCGGCCTTCTCTGTGTTGTCTTTCGTTTCGGTGCTGGTATGGTCACTGAGAGAAGGAATAGATGATGTGGTCACTGAGAGAATGAATAAATGATTTTGACCCACGTACTGATTTTACATATAAACAGCCACCTTGCCAGAAATGTATATGTGCGATACGTTAGGTTCATATGAAATTCTTCGGCTATTATTGCCACGAATCGTTGAACAGAGAATCGGACCACTACACTTATTTACACTGATCGCATTACTGCGGTAAAGTATTGCGGAATTTAGATTCTGCGCTAGACTCAATTTATTTGATATTGTTAATAATATGTGCGATACAAGCTTCGCTTCTACAAAGAAATTCGTCACTGTAAAAGAAGGAATTGACCAGCAGTAAAATCTCTCAAACCAACCTTTATTTGTAGCTAAACTTTTTGAGGCTGCTGGCGAGTTAGTGAAAATGTATATTGCTGAATAAAAGACACCTTTCTGGGGCAAAGTAAGTGACTTTAAATCTTTATGAAAGTTATTCTTATTTCTAATATTGATTGCACCACGCTCTTGCCGCCCTGGTCATACCGGTTCCCGTCAGATCATTAAAGTTAAGCGCTGTCGGGATTGGTTCGCACTTGGATGGCGAACTCTGCTCGCAAGCGGGACGCACTCGGGCCTTGCCAGCCAATTGAAGAGCTACTTGACTGAGAAGTAGCGGCTCCCGCCACAAAAACTGACAACGACCGGGAGAGGGGCGTGCTGACTACATGCCCCTCCATATCCGCATCCAGTGACGCCTATCGCTGAGGATGACGCGGTGGTAGGTCGGTAACGATGGGTCTTCAGAGCCTTGTTCGGACGAAATATTGATTGCGTGAACTGTACTGTTGATTCGATTGAAGAACAGTTGTATTGCCAAGCATTATTTCCCAGTTCCTTGAACAGATATTCTGAAAAGACCGTTCTTGAGCTCTCGTAACAGTCGAGTACAGTAGCCGTTACAGAGCCGCGTTGCACGTGTTACCCCAGTTGCTTTTGGGGCTTAAAACAGAGGTGCGTTATGGCGTAACATTCCATTAGCACGAAGAAATATACTTTCTTTTTTGCCCTGTGGCTTGTGTGATGAGACCGACACACAGTGGCGGTTCGCGTTGCTGACACGCGCCACAGCTACACTTTCGCCACCGCCCGCGCAGGCGCTGGGACCGCCACGCTCGGGCGCTTCCCTGCCCGCCTTTGCCGAGCCAGGCCGCGAGCAAACGCGTTATACGTCCGCCGCCGGTTGCGTCACACCGCGTCCTACGGCTTCGCCTGACCCACTGGCCGATTACTTGCTAAATATACCGCAGACCTGCCTACGGGCCGGATCATTGTGTGCAGTCGTCTGCATCACGCGTGGAACGGCTGGGAAACTGAGATCCTATCGCAACTGCTCATAACCAGCGGCCTGTAACGGCCACCTAATCTCTTGATAGATCTGACTCCGAATCATAAATAAAATCGATTTAGCTGTTTGAAGAGATACAGACTTGGCAGCAAAACCAGGCTTTATTATTTTAATAATAATGAATACTTTTGACCATTGTGGAAAGTGCTAAATTTGACCTTAATACTTCTTTACGAGAGGGGCGCCTCAACGAAAATTGATTTAACTCAAAGGATTGTTTTGATTGACTTTCTGCAAGTTCGAAAGCTGAGAAAGAAGGTTCAATTTTGTTCATGTCAGGCATTGTTAAAACTACTTTCGTTCTCCCAAATTTCACCAATTGCCTAATATCTCTGCTGCCAAGTCTCAATACGTCGATCGATGCCTGACTTTATAATATTCAGTTAGCTTCCAAATTTATCAATGAAATTCGGTCCTCAAATCAATCATCACATGACGACGACAGACCAAAAAATATCATACAAATCTTTACAACATTCCAACATATCAATATTCTTGATTGAGAAACATGTCAACTTTCACAATTCTCGATGTATAATTTCACATCATAAGTCATATACTAACACAGATGTTTTAGTATCAAGTTTAAACACGATCTGATATTAAACGTGTCATTTTCCCCTTTCCAACATAGTTCTCCATTAATACAGAAGTTTTCAACAATTATTTTCATTCATTAGCTTGATTTATGCCAAAGGCAATAACAAGCGCCGACAGGATCTTCTCTCGCCCAGCGGCCTTCGCGCGGAGGACAACAACGGCCAGCTCGTGGTCACTGGCGGCGGCGGCGTCGAAGATGCTGCTGACTGTATGTTATGGCGCCTTTCCTCGACATGAAACATAATTGTCACTAAGACTATTCAACATTGTTCATCATATCGATATAATATTGACTCACCTGCCAACTGAGCGGTAGGACATGGTGTAAATGTCTGATCTTTTTGTCACACCTCAGTAGGCTGCCGTCCGGGCAGGTGTCTTAACAGGCAAACACCATTGCCAATATTTTAACACTTTGCCGTCCGCACGTTTCGTACAAATTAATTCGCTTGGCGCCGGCAACGCTAATTCGAATTACTTGGCTTATCGCCGGCCGTTCTTGACATTATCGGGAGATTATAAATTGTTACGTTTTACTAATCTCATTGTTAGTTCTTATAAGTTCTCAATACTGTTCCCCTACTTTCTTGAAATTTCGAAGATATACATACTTAAATAAATACAAAATATGTTTGTTTCATATATTTGTTTGCATTGTATTTGGTACTTTGTATTTCTCTTTCATATGATATCCAGCAAAACAGTCTCCAAGATGTAACGCAGCTCCACAAGACTTACACATTAAGTTTGTTGTTCTTTTTTGTTTTGTTTTTGGAACATACATGGCAGTTTCTTCGTTTTTGTTTATTCGTTTCGGAAATATGTGGGCCTATTAGTTGATGTTGTTTTATGTGATCGGAAAGTCTGTCACCCTGATCATATGAGACGTTCCTGTCAGCTTCCAAGTTATGCTCCGCACATTCATCGTAAATAATCGTATCGTCTCTTTCGTGTGCCATGATGAAAGGGCACAAGTACTTAACAAAAAACTTGTTGACGTGTGTAATTTACTGTTACCTAAACAAAACATCAACAGAATGCAAAAGATACTAAAATGCTGTCGCTGGCCACTGCGCGATGCTATGTACACGACACCACTGTGCTGTCGCCGGACGACAGAGTATTAAGAATATCATGTATTAAGAATGTCATCTGGTGCTCTGATATAAAATAGTGTTGAGTACAAGGGAAGTCACGTCTAAAGTTCATAAAAGGCATCAGTAGGTAGTTGTCCTTGTCGAGTTTTAAGAGAGATTGCAGCTGCCAACAAATTTATTTTTACAGTGCGAAGACTGAGGGAATTGAGTTCATCTTATCTCTCTGCTAGGTTTCCCGGAATACCCGTATATTTCCTCTTACCAAAAGGCAGCTGCAGTCGGGAGAGTATCTTGCCACAGTTAATAATGGAACAGACGCATCACCACAAAAAAAGGTTACTCTTCTGGGAGATTGTGATAAAAAACGAAAACTGTTTGAAATTATTTTGTTGTATTGGTTTAGTGAGACCCATAAATCTTCGGACGCCCTTCATGTGTTCATAACCTGTTGAATACAATTTTTGATGTTATAGAAACATCTCGTTCCTCGAGTGTATAGTCCCTTATGTGCAACTTACTGTATTCACATCATCGTTTAGTAGAAAAAAATTAAAATCTATATCTTAATATTAATATTTGCCCATTTTATTGACATTTCAGAAAAGTGGTCCGTCTGAGCTCTTTTATTTTCTCCGGTTTGATGTTTCTTGTCTGTTTTTATGCGTAAAAACCTTGTTCATTATATATCATATTGCAGCTTCTGGTCAGAATACAGAAGTGTATTCAGTTCCAAATCAGTATTCGATAATAAATCATCAGTTGTGCTTAGATGGTGATATGAGGAATAAATCATTTAAAAGAGTTTCATGCAGATTATGAGCAACTTTTCATATATAAAATGTTCAAATGTGTCTGAATTTCTAAGGGACCAAACTGGTGAGGTCATCGGTCCCTAGACTTACACTTTACTTCAACTAACTTACGCTAAGAACAACACACACACACACCCATGCCCGAGGGAGCACTCGAACCTCCGACGGGAGTATCCTTTTCATATACACTCACAGTTAAATCACTACCAAGTTCTCATGTAATTCATACTTTTTTCATTAATTGTCTATCGAATGATGTACGATTCTTGCATGTTGGCGGTGCAGATGTTGTTCGCAAGACCTACACATACATTTGAAAAGAAACGAAGCTGTTTTATTGGGCCTGTCGGAGGATCAGGTGATTAGTGGGAAACAAAAGCAGAGTGCAGAAGTTAAGGTCACCAAGAGCAAGTCTTGTCTTCGTTGTTCCTGTATTCTGCTTTTTCTGTTTATTTTAATCGAATGATTTCTGTACCAGCCTAGACAGTTATCTTGTCGTCTCCTAACATTGTTTGATGCTGAGTCTTGCAACGAGGTGATTTCGGTCGTCTTATCATTCATAATAATCAACAAAAGTCGTGCTAATACTTTCAGTATTGCCCATGTGCCAAAGTTCACATGGCAATAGAATTCTCCAACACAACACTCATATTTGGGTACGTCAAGAGCCACATACAGAATAATATTTAAAATCGCCATTTTAATATGTAGCACACACCAGCTCGCGATAATCACTGTAATTTTATAGTGAGTCACTGATTCTATTGGAATCGCTGGGATTAAGACCACATCCCCCCAAACACAGTTCTACTGTCATTCTGATCATCCCACCAAAGACAGAATATGTATGAGTTGGGGTGCGGCAAATGTTATTTTATGTAGGTGATCCCATGCTTCTATCTAGAAATATCGTGATTGTATTAAACACTATGGTGTTCGGGACAAAGATCTTCACACTACTTGTACTATTTGGGAACCAGTTCGTACCGGACGAATTAGACTGTTCGCCATTAATGTTACCGCAGGAATTCACTGGCACAAAACGACGGTGTGTTTGGCGCTGCAATAAAACGGAGATTTCAAGTTTAGTGTGTCTAAGTGTAAGACAACAATTTTTTTTTCTACCACTTATCGCGTGTTTTACTTCTGACAACTCCAGTTTTCAAGCTGTACCTTGTTTCGGAGTCGATCTTAAAACTGTAAGAGCCCCTGTAGCTGGTTGTATAAATCAGTTCAAAGGCAGGAGGAAGACAAAGGGCATACCACCTTCAGTAGGACCTTGCTTAGTAAAACAATACGTTGTTCGAACTAGCCTTAGGGTTAACATCCAGCCTTACTTACTTTACATGGCAGTAATGCATCTGATATTTGCTTTTGTAGTCCAAAGAGTGAAACTTCAAAAATAGCTAGCAGTAACCGTTTGCTGTTTTGTTTGTTTGTATACTGATCCAGATTGGCGAGTGAAACTCTTTCCGCTTCTTTCTCGTTACTTTTCGGAATGTATATAATCGACTGGCTGCCAGCGAAATAAGCACAGAGCACCGCATGTATGTGACATGCATTTTCTGGTCCACTGCCAAGCCGTAATTTCGTGGCGATGAGTTACGCAGTGTTTGTTACATTCTGTGTTACTTGGTTCTTTGTCATGATGGAACTATGTTGTAACATTGTGTTCAATTGGTTCGTCATGGCGTATTCTCTCCCCGACCCCCTCTCCTCTCCCGACTACTACCATCTGAACCCTGTTGAAAAGTGTTAAGAGCTGCAGATTCATAACGTAATGATGGTAATGCCGAATTCTTTCCACCAGACTGAGAGAGGAGAAGGGAAGGTCGGAAAGGGCTATAAACATCTTCCTTCCGATAAGAGCCCAGTATCTTAACCATTTCACTACCTTTTTCGTACTATTAATAGGTTAAATAATAACAGGAACACATCAGTATGGGTCACTATGGTACAATATACTATAGGAACAAGATGAATGAACGTCTTCGAAGATACTACTTAAAGGCACTATATATCCATGGAACACTAATAGGCAGTAAAGGCGATGGTTCAAAGGACTGAGACATGGATGGTCAATGAACCACTTACTAAACAATAATTAAGTTTGACTTGCTGTAATAGTAGTGCGATCGTTAGGCTGTCATGTTGAGTTAGTGCAGATTTAAGGCATGTCGGAATGGCGCCAACGAGCACAGTCGTCTATGTAAATTACGAGCTTACAGCAGCTTGAATGATTACCCAGCTGGCTGCAGTTGTCAGCTGCATACGAGCACAAACGTCGTAGCTTGTGGTCCATGCATGCGCTCTTGGTTCCGACGGCAGCAGCATATAAATTCGTGTCTGGACCGCAGCGACGGACGAACAGCTATTATTGGTTTCGCTACAACCACTGTGCAATTTAGGGCCATTGTTTCATCCTGTGTGTTCGATCACTAGAAACTGTTCTTAGAAGCCGAGCTGCGAGGAAAGGAAATGCTCGCTACGCTTCCTCTCGCGATAGGGCATTTGACTGTTTTTTTGAAATTGTCTTAAATGGTTAGTTATGTCATTTTATGCTTCTAACACGCTTTTTCTTCCTCTTGAATTTCAGTATTCCTTTATAAAAAAAAGAAATGTAATTCAAATTATTTGAAAGCCCGCTAAAACGCTCCATTCGAGTCGTGTGATCACTGTGACGTCAATAGCTAGCTCGCTGCTCCTATTGGCGTAATGCTGATTCACAGTGATGTTTTGTTTCCGAAGTTACGTTTTGGAAAATGGGTTACAAATGGTGTATGGTACCATACTTTACAAATACATCCACAAAACACCGAAAAGTTGTTTTCGTGTGTTCCAGAGAATGAGAAGATGTGTAAAATGTGGTTGCATTGTACCGAAAAATTGGCATCACCTCGATGCTCATATTCACTAACTAAATTAAAAATGTGTTGCACTGTGATGTTAACAATAACTTACCTCCGAGATATGCTTTTCCACTGTTACAAGGAAATAGTGTCATGGAACAAAATTGAACTCAGTAAAAATAGTCGTTTTGCCGAACTTCACACAAATTATTCGTTAGCTCAGTTGTTGCCGGCGCGGTAGCTCAGAGTATTCGGTTACAATGCCAAGCTGAATAACTGCTTGCGTAAGGTCAGGAGGTGGACTTACGCGTTTCGACTTCCTCAATTTGTGAAGCTCTACCCCTCGAATAAAACATCGAATTTTTCTAAAATTGTAATCATTTGTTCGTCTGTACTTATACGTCCCATTAGGATAATTTATTCGTGGTGCGTCGTTATTTGTTTTTAGTGTATTTCATCATCGCTTCTTAATTTCCAGACTGTCTAGCTAGTTATTGGAAGTGAAATATTCCTCAAACTTTTCTAATATTTTTAATTTGTCAAATTTACACAGATGAGATAAAAGAATATGAGCACCTTATGACCAGATAAGGATAGTATATAAGCGGAGCAGAGGCGAAAGGGGAATCATTCGAGCGATGAAACGACCCGCAAATGGGGAAAGCCACTGACGTAAGTCACCTCGGCAAAAGCGAGACTGTTATCACTCAGCGCCTCGGAAACATCGAAGCTGTCGGCTGTTCACGTGTTACTGTCTTTAGCATCTGTGGAAAGTGTTAGAAGAACCTTGACACCTTGAGTACGAAATACGGTGTTGGACGTTCACACCTCGTCACAGAATATGGAGGTCGGCGGCTTGCCGACTCTATAAAACAGTTTCGGCGGCGATCTGTGGCAGCTATGACGACGGGGTACAACGCTGTTGCGGGCTCAAGTGTTGCGGAGCACATTATTCAACCTACATTGTTCAAAAATGGGGCTTACGCAGCAATCTATTCCAGACGATTACTAAGTGTTCCCATGCTGACCAATAGACCTCGTCAGTTACGGTTGCAGTGAGCACTGGATGATCGAGATTGGACCGTGTATCAATGGAAGCTTGTCGCTTTGTACAATGAATCACGTTTCTTACTACCCCAGATCGATTGTCGTGTCCGGCTGCGTCATCTTCCAAGTGAACAGCTGCTCGAAACATGCACAGCGCCACGTAAGCAAGCCTGTGCGGGAAATATCATGCTATCACGGGCATTCACATCGGCTTCCGTGGGTCCTGTGGTATTAATGAAGGCACCATGGCAGCTGTTGATTAGGTGAACATTATTGGGGATGTCCTGCATCCTCTCATACTTGATGTCTTCCCCGACGGCTATCAGGAATGTAATTGTCGGTGTAACAAGGCCAGAATCATGCTGCGGTAGTATGAGGAACAACCGCGTGGGATTAGCCGAACGGCCCAAGGCGCTGTAGTCATGGACTGTGCGGCTGATCCCGGCGGAGGTTCGAGTTCTCCCTCGGGCATGGGTGTGTGTCTGTTTGTCCTTAGGATAATTTAGGTTAAGTAGTGTGTAAGCTTAGGGACTGATGACCTTAGCAGTTAAGCCCCATAAGATTTCACACACATTTGAACAGTATGAGGAACATGATAGTGAACTGACGTTGATATTTTGTTAATCAAATCCGTCTGATCTGAACCCAATGGAACACACGCGATACGCTATGAGGCGCCAGCTCCCGCCCAGAAACTACCAGCCCGTAATTTACGGGAACTGCGTGAGCTGTGGGTAAATATCTGCTGCTATATACTTCCGAAAATCTATTAAGGACTTGGCGAATCTGTGTGTCGCAGAAAAGTGGAACGACACGCTGTGACGCAGGTAGTCACAATGTTTTGGCTCAGCAGTGTATAATTCCGCGCCTGTACATTCACTTGGTTGGTATTATTGTGATTGGACTATCATGTTGTAGTACAGTATTTTTCCGTTTTTATATGTAATTTTGTTATAATTTTTTTGTTACTGCATATGCTCTTTCCATCTGTTTATTTATAGAAATGTAGTAATTCTATATAAGCACAAGCGAATGGAGGACTCCAGACTCTCACTCTCACTCTCTCTCTCTCTCTCTCTCTCTCTCTCTCTCTCTCTCTCTCTCTCTCTCTCTCTCTCTCGCGCGCGCGCGTGTGTGTGTGTGTGTGTGTGTGTGTGTGTGTGTGTGTGTGTTTGTGTTTGTGTTTGTTTCAGTTTACCGCCATGAAGACATAACTGTGTGGTTCTCACATTGCGTAAGATGAACAGTTTTTGCGAAAAGCTGAGTGGAGAGTATCGACCTTGATAAATTTTCAGTCTAGTAATGAAGAGTTCCTCGGAGCGGTAAGCTGCCGCTTTGCTGAGCAGATAGGCACTTAAGTGGCATTGAGCGGCTGCCATAGGAGGTGAGGCGCCGCCAGCTGAGATCGGCCTCCAGGAGCGCCGGTGGGCGGCCCGTAATGAGGACGCGCGTGACACCGGGCCGTCCGTCAGCCGCGGGGCCAGCCACCGCCTTGCACAAATTACCTTCCCGCAGCGCAACCGAGTCGAGGGCGCACAAATCATTTGTCAATTACGGCGCCTATCGACAACGGCCCAGCCGCGCGGTACGGCCCGGAACTGGCTGGAACGGAGCGGATCAAAACAAAACACAACACGGCGCAGCCACTGCGTCTGCAAGCCGCCATCACCGGGGACGTGAAAGCGAACGTGGACGTGCAGCTGATAATAGGTTTGTGGCGTCAAAACCTGGAATGTGACTTCACAACCCAATCCCAAGCGTGTAACGCTGAGTCAGAAATGTCACATGTTTGCATGATGGAGCAACGTGGCCACTGAGCTGGAAGATGCTGGAAGATCGCTTTCTCCGTCACATGAAGAACTAAGGGAAGGCGGTATTGCATTAGGTCGATAGCAGTTGATACACGTATTTGATGATTTATGTGTTATAACTTCTGTGCTACGAATATGTGCTATTTCAAGCACCGACGCATTGATGATCTCCAACAAAAGCGTCGTTTTTGGTTCCACCGATGTTAATCACGAGAAGTGACATGTTGGTGGTTAAAAGCTTTTCGTCTTTGATGCCTTTCGTATTATAACTTGCTTGCTGTGAAAGCATTCTGAGTCAAGACACCGCCACTTTCAAATTATAATTAAAAAGTAAACGCGTCGGATTCGGTACTTTTTTTTATAACTGAAGGATAGTTTATTAACTAATAACTCAGTGTTATACAGGGTGTTCGTAAATTCTCGTTACAAATTTCTGGGAATTATATAGGAGAGTGAGTACGTAATATTTTTGTATAGGGACCAATGTCCGTTAACGTGGGTTTCCGTACTACACGGGTTTCAAAACATATTTGCTAGATAGGTATGCAACAGACTAGTCACGGTGGAGGTTGTTACGTCGGATCGGCTGACGCCATTTGACATTTGCCCTACCTCTATGACCTGGTTCGAGCCTCATTCACGTGTCTGTGACTTTTACGCAGCATGTTTGAGTACACGTTTGGAGAATACACGTACATGGATTGGATTGGATTGGCTTGGCTTGTTTGGGGGAAGAGACCAAACAGCGAGGTCATCGGTCTCATTAGATTAGGGAAGGAGGGGGAAGGAAGTCGGCCGTGCCCTTTTGAAGGAACCATCCCGGCATTTGCCTGGAGTGATTTAGGGAAATCACGGAAAACCTAAATCAGGATGGCCGGACGCGGGATTGAACCGTCGTCCTCCCGAATGCGAGTCCAGTATACGTACATGATCCTTTTGAATGACGAAGCTCGCGGTAATGGAAGACCTGCTTGTCGCTTTCATCAAGACCGTTCTCCAAAACGTCCGTCTGGACCGCATATCCTTTTCCTCATAATTACGCATCGCTTTACAGTCAGCAGGCGTGACTGTGCTGCTCCGAGAAGACACCCCACACCCGAATTGGAAAAGGCCGTACTGCACCACGCGGAAGATAGCCGTAAAGAGTACAAAAGCAATTTCTTTGGCTGTTAATGAGTGAAATTGTAAAACAAGGGATGTGCTGGGTCATGCCTAATCAATTATTTGTAAATCTGGTCCGTCACCAACATATTTTAAAGTGGGCGGAACGTTTCCGAACATGTGTTCCAATTCAAAATATTATCTACTCACACCCCTCTACATGTCCTATAAGTTTGTAACGGGAATTTGCGAACACCCTATTTATACGAGTAAATTAGCGCACTCCACTCAGGAGTAAGTTTGTTCGATTTTATGAACGTACTGCAGCACGACTTAACATGCAGAGATATGCAGTTAGGGCACCTGGTACACCAAATCCATTCTATGTCTCAATGTAACGCTGAAAAAGCGGATGTGAAATTTAACTCGAGTGGCAAAGGAGAGACGATTTAATTCGTAATGACCACTGCCGGGCTGAAATTTAAGCTCTGCAGCTACCGACCCTACCTCCACAGAATTCACTTCATACCATACCCCACCACGAATCTGAAGAGATGCAGGACGTCAAACACACACGCACATATTGTCACCTTAAATCATATTTGTCGTCTTTCAGCATATAGCAGATGTCGTGTTTGGGCTACACTTAGAAAACTTATTGTTTTTTAAATTCTATGATTTATATTACTTGTTTGGATGTAAATTTTGAAAGACGAAGTGTACCTCTGTAGGTCAGGGAAGGTGAATGGAAAAGCAGAATAAAACGCGAGGTTTAGCTATCTTATTGCGTTATTTAGTAGCAGATTTATATGACATAGTGTTGTTCGATGTAAACTGTTTTACGTCTGAGTGATTAATGACGATGTAACGTTGATTTGCGCCGTATTTCTAGGTAACTTACCTTGCAACTGAACATAATAACATTAAGTATATACTAGGAAGCTACTGAACTTAGGATTACATGTTTCATTAGTTTTCAAGAATAAATTTATCACCAGTTAGTGGTCGTAAACTTCGGAGGAGGTGGCTGTTTCAGAGAAATGTCAGCGTCCAGCTATTGTACAGACGGACGAAATTCGATTATATACATCGTATTTATAAGATTACACTGCTCTATGGGGCGACGATATTTTGTTTAACTTAATGAGAGAGTGCTGTTCAATCGGCTTTCCGGGGACGAAGTAAGTATGTTGTACATTCAAGCCTACAGGTCAGCAGATGTAATCTGTCTGCCTTTCGTATCTGCTAAACTTGCCCTCTGCCCCTTCGGGACCCATAGCGTGCTGTGTTACAGGTCTCAACGACCCAGTGAGTGAGGTGTCGCATTGGAAAGACAGTGGACTCGCGTTGCGAAGGTGGGCGGTTCAGATCGTCGTCCAGACACCAAGATTTAGATTTTCTGTGATTTCGGAAAAACGCTTAATGCAAATGCCGGAATGGTTCTTTTGACCAGAATATGCCCGACTTTCTTCGTCAGTCTAAGTCCGTGCTCTCTCTCTAATGATCTCGTTGTCGACGGGACGTTAAATCCCAATCGTCCTTCGTTCCTACTTTCCAACGCAAAAATATAGCTCCCGTCTCACTGTCGAGAGACGTCCACATAGTGCACCGTCCACAATAAACTGTAAACCATACGTTCGTTTTTACGTTCTAGGTTTTGTCCGCTTACATAACTGAAACTAAACTGCTTCCATTTCCCCTTTATTTGTGATACGTGCTATAGAGCACATTTTTTGGTTGTGTCTATGAATTTTTGTCACCAGTCTATCGTTTGGCGCAAAATTAACTTCATTTGTTTGTTACGCAACCAGCATCGGAAAGTACCGACAGAAGAACGCAACAAAAGGTAAATTGTTTAATGGTTCTCTCTGTCAGATATATGTCTAATTTATGTATCGAAACCACTGTCTTAATAGAAACGTGTTATTGTAGTACTGTAGATCACAAATTCTCACCAATAGCAGTGCCATGTTCCTCCTGCCTTAAGCATTTGGTATGCTTTGGAGCTCTGATTTAAATTGTAACACTTACCTACGGCCAGTTTCGGAGTCCTTCCACGGTGCAGCACCAGTTGCTGTTCTTTTCTTTGTAGTGCTTACGGTCGCACTCAAGTTAATTTAAGGTGTACTGTATAATTTAACGCCATCCGTCACGCTACTTGCGACCCGTAGTTCACCGTGTATAACGATTTCGGAGTTGTTAAAGCCGTAAGAAGCGGAGGCGGACTTGAAGATACGACGGCACTGTTATGGGCAACAATATTATTTTAGGGGCATAAATTTATCGTTACTCCCACGTTATGGACAAAAGTGACAGCGAGAGGTGCTAGTGCCGTAATTGAAAAAGGGTCAAGTCGGGCAGGGGCGAGGTAAAATTGTGGGCGTGGTTCGACGGAGGAGAAGGTGGTATTTGCGGCTGTACGGATCGCGCATAAGGTAAGGAATTCCAGCTGTGACGTAGAGACAGGATTGAGTGCGGTGATGTCAGCGCACCTCGTCCCGAAGTCCGCGAGCGTGGCACGTGTCCCCAACTAGCGAGAAGTGAAGGGAGTGAGTGCAGCGGCCGTGCGTCGCATACGCCCCGCCGCGCCGCCACACGTGGCGGAAGAGCGGCAGACGGCCCGAGCGGGACTTGAATGGGATAATGGCCACTCGGCTTTGTCAGGGCGGCTCCAGAAACGGCGCGCTGCGCGCCCTGGCCGACGAAGGCGCTCTGGGTTCCTCTGGCCGGCAGGCGGCGTTCTCGCTGCTGTCGTGCCGTCGCCTGCGCCGAAGACTTGTCCAGTAGCCGTCTAAACGATGTCGTGTACACAACATGCCCGCGTTGGTTCCGCATTTATCTGGTTGCTGTTGTGAACGACTCCGTAGCGATGGCGGTTATCGTATGTATCGGCCCTTTTCAACGCCAGTTTAACCCGATTGCTAAAACCGCCCAAAACAACATGTTTCTGAAATAATTGACTTTTGGTTTTTTTATTCCCATTAGTTCTTTTAATGAATGTAGACCGATAAATATTGAAAAACTGTCAACTTCTCAGTTTCAAGATACGTTCAATCGAAATACCATATTACATAAAAAAAAAGAAAATCTGTTCACCGCTCGGTGCATTTCTCGCAAAGATAGTAGTGGTTCACAACTACCAAAAAAATATTCTATCGATTCTACATTTTTGAAACTATGCTAAAAATCATGTTGTAATTGGGGATCGTACCACTATTTGGACATTACGAGTAGTAGTGCTGAAGGGCGAAACGTTTTTAATCTTTTAAAGCAAGTAGAGCATTGCACTTCATTGGTACCGCACTTCGTAAAATACTTCCAGATTAGGGATCGTGTCATTCTGTAATACAACTGATGTCCGACGACGGCAGTGAGAAACTACCATATAGACCGGATGGGCCAAGTCTTGCATATTGCATACACGCGTACCGTCTAATAGGCCACACCACATGGTAACAAGTACATTATTGTCTCAGCAGTGCTGTACCAGTTCTTACATCATGTGTCAGTTGCTTGTTTCTTTCGTCACTGTTATTAAAAGAGTACAGATCGCTTTTCCCATTTTCTGTAATAACGCAGTATTTAAAAGCAATACCAATTTTACAAATAAAAATTACTCATTCTTTATAAGAGATTTATTTACAAACTTTTAGCAGTGCTGCTATGGATTATTGATATTTCGGTTTCTTTAGAATGTAATTAGTGAAAAATAAAAACACTTGTTACATCCGAGACCAACGAAAACGAAAAAATACCGCTTATTCAGAACTAAAACATCGTATCGGTTTTCACCGGTCGATTTTCCCATACCTTCAGCATCGTAGCTCCCTTTATTTCCTTCTTTCCCAGTCGGTCAGCAGAGTTCCTTCAATGAACGAATTCTAACGTGCGGTTTAGTTTATCGTCGCTTCAAATGGAGGAGAAACAGAATATTGTGGAATCATCCAGTTAATTTAAAAAGGAACAAATACTGGCATTTCACGTCCTGTTTCAAGAGCTCCTTAGTAATCGTGAGGAGTTCTTCCAGTATGTTCGAGTGAATACATCAACATTCGAGGAACTACATGCGGGAGCGAAGGATTCGTTACAGCACAACAAGACGTTCTTCAGGAAATTTGTTCAGTCTACACGATTGCTGGCTGTCGCCATCGGGTACACGAAATAAAAATATTATTTCACCATAGAGCAAGGTCTTAATAATTTATACTCGGGACAGCATGATTCAGTAGGTAACTAACTACTAGAAGAAAAGAGGAATAAAGAAAAATATTACTCAGAAATTTCAAAAACAATTTGTTCGTTTATATTTAATGTTGACCAATGAATGGAGAAAGTTTGAAATATCTTCGAACTTAGATCTAAATTTTTTGTGTATATATTTTAAAAGCCTGCCTCGTTTTGCATAACTTCGCGTGTCACACAGGTGCCTTTGAATTGGACTTTAATTATTGTAGGCAGTAGGCAGCTAGACTGGTATGGAGTTGAATTTCGACACATAATGTGAGGAACATAAAGATACGTTTCTTTTCGAATTCATCTGGTTCTGTGAAATGGCAATTTTCTAAAACATAAGTTTCGGGAAGGTTGTTGTTACGTACTCCATTCACTGTAAATATATATTTGAGACTCATACAGCAAATTCTCTTCAAGTGGGTGATAGCAGAGGGAAAAATTGGTTTTGCCCGCACGCATACACGCAAGGTAGAGTTCCTACGCTTCCAGCCGATCGGATGCAGCGTTTTCACTGCTGAATTGGTGGCTATCGCTCGAGGCCTCAATCCCGTTCTTTCTTGCTCGAGCAAGACGTTCTTAATTGGCAGTGACTCCACTAGTAATATTCAGGCTATCGGCCGGGGCTACCCTCGACACATGTTGTTTGTGACTAGCCAGGATCTCCTTCCTGACCGCCATCACGGTGGACGGTCGGTCGCCATTGTCTGGACCCCAGGTCGCGTTGGCATCCCAGGCTATGAACGTGCTGACAGTCTGGTCAAGTTGGCTACCAGGATGCCCAGGTTTCTCCGAACCAACTGCGAGCAAGACAAGAAGACCACGACGATGACAGTCTTCCCTTTGTGCTTCATGCAGGCAACCTACCGTTTCGTCATCTTTTCATTGGCCACACTTGACTGATCCTTGGTCACGTGCAACTACATGAGGATCCACCCCACTGTCGGTATGGTAAGCGTCTGACGGTGGCTCACATGCTACTGGGGTGCCCCAATTTGGCCACTTTACGACGAAACCTTAACCTTGCTGACGCGCTGCCTCGGTTACTAGCGAACGATGTCAAAGCGGCCTGCCTCTCTGTGAGGCAGGACATATTGGTCTCACTAGCCGCTTGAGGGGTTGGAGGAGTGTCCCGTCTCCTACTCCGACCCAGAGGGTCCATGGCTGCCCTTACTCGATGGTCCGGCCTTACTCCTACCCCTCCCACCTTTTTAATTCTTTTTATTCTTTTATTCTTTTATATCTGTCATTGGTTTACTGTCTCGTCGTCGTTGTTCTCTTTCTTGAGATTTTATCAACTTGTCCGTTTTGCCAGTTTTCTTATGGTAACAGAGAGAGAAAACACCGATCGGGTGCAGATGGTGCTTCTTATATCGCGTAATATGTCATGGGGGCCTCCAGCTCCTTTCGGGGCGGATCATTTTGCCCACCTTCACCTCTTACCTCTCTCTTACTTTTACTTGTCTCTTTCTCTCGGTTTCGTTGATTTTCGGTTACAATCTGGTTCATCAGGATTTTTTTTTCCCCGTGTCCTTCCTCCCTGAAAACTCTTGCCAGCTTGACGCATATGAGATGGAAGGACTGATGACCTTGTAATTTGGTCTCTGTAACCCCATCAATCCAATCCAATCCAACCCATTCGCATTTTTTGTGTTAATTCTGTTATAATTTTCAAGAGTTTTTTTTGTACAAAACAGGTCGTCCTTCCACTAAAGAAATTAATCGGCCAACGCCTACGAATATTCCCCAAGCCACATGGAGGCCAACGAGAAGTAGTTACGAAAACAAAACAACGCGAATAAAATTAGAGCGAATTAACAGAAGTCTACGCTGTTGTTACCACGAAGACTGCCGCGACGCGCTCGAGAGATCTGAAGCTCCAGTGTTCGCTGAGTCCAATTACCCACCCAACACATCACCGCACTGACGTCACGGTAGCTGTCCACTGCTGCGGAAGCGTCGGCAGCTCTACGGCGCCCGTGCGCCGTTCGGACTGCATGCAACGCCCCCCCCCCCCCTCCCCCCCGCGCCGAAGCGACCCCTTCCACCCTCAACCCGCCACTCGTGCCGTGTAGATGTGAAAGCCGCCGCCATATGGCTACCGCGGTTGTGTAGTACACGGTGCCGTGTAGGCGATTGCCGGACGAGTGTGAACGTTCCTGACTTATGGTTGTGAGAGGATATTCCGAGGACAGAGTTGAGCGCAAGAGCAATTCTGTATTATCTGCTTCCAAGGTTCTCGGGTGTACTGTCGGATGCAGTCGTCGAAGGTCCACGATATTTCGGGAACAAAGTTGCGCCATAGTCAAGTAATACTGATGGAATGAGACTCCTGCAGAGCGCTCCCGGTGTATTGAAGATAGCTGCAAAGAACACGAACGCTACACTCTAACCCAGCAAGGCGGCAATAGCAGCAAACTGCGTTTATAATGGACATTCAATGAATTATCGGCAAACGAAAGTCTTGGCCAACACGAACAAATTTTGGGACTCCGTTTTTAAAGGAGCTATTGAAATACGTGTGACGGATAATTTAATAAACGGGGACACGGGTTTTCAACGAAGCAAGGCATGGAAGCCAGTACTTAGCTCAAAGAAAACCGTAACATCCGCACACGAGATGGAGCGACGCGGACGGCGACCGGCAGACAAGTGATGCTCTCTCCTCCCCCACAGCCGCACGTCGCACCCCCCCCCCCCCCCCCCCCACACACACACACACACATCAAGCACGGCGCGGAGCCTGCGAGGCCAGAACACTGACCCGCAGGTATAGAATGCAAGAGGTCTACATCTACATCTACACTCCGCAAGCCACCCAATGGTGTGTGGCGGAGGGCACTTTACGTGCCTCTGTCATTGCCTCTGACAATTCTGGATCGTGGCGTATTTGTTCTCATTTGCCAGTTTCAGTCTGCTACATAATATTGTAGTACTTACCGTTTCTTAAACCCCATGTTTCCGTCATTTACATAGTACATGTTTGGAAATTATTTTACAAAGCACATTGCTAGCCTTACAGGTGATGTAAGACAATAACGAAATGTAACGTGAACGTGGCAAGAATAGTAGGTGGTACTACTCAATGGGACCATTGTAGGAGGGTACGCAGAAAACAGGTTTTGAATCTAGTAGATGCAGTGGTGTGAAACAATTCGCGTCCACGACGTGTAAAAGGCTTCTGTAAAAGGTGACGAGTGAAAACGATTGTTCTTCCATTTCTGTATTCGTGGTATGAGCAAATGTTTGTAGAATACCGACTGTAATTGCTGTAGGGTGACTAAGACAACAGATACCGTAGCACGCACACTACATTTAGCAAACAAAAACAACTACTCCTCGCCGGCCGGTGTGGCCGTGCGGTTCTAGGCGCTTCAGTCGATCACAGATGCTAAGTCCCGTAGTGCTCAGAGCCATTTGAACCAACTACTCCTCGATCCACAATCACACCCTTGATCTCGTGCATTCTAACCCAAAATGCTAGAGACACTGCACTAATTGGACAGCACTACTGCTATATGCTGACAGATGTTACCGTGCATGTGATTACATTGTTGCCAGATGTCGATCTTTAACGTCCATTTACTGCCCGAAATTTGCGCGGGACAAAATTTTTAGTGACATTTTTTATTGCTAGTAGGTGAGGAATCGCGCGCAAAATCAGAGTGCGCTAATTTTTCTATACCTCGTATTACCGGGAGTGCACCGCCGACCCCTCATTCCGTCAGTACCACCAGATGACTGAGGAACGGTTGTTCGCCCAAATGTCGTGGACCTTCGTCTGTTACAACTGGCAGTACACCCGAGAACCTTGGAAGCATCATATACGCATTGAAAGTCGTATAGCTCATAATTCTGTATTATCTGGTTGTAAAAAAAAAAAAAAAGAGTTCAAATGACTCTAAGCACTATGGGACTTAACATCTGAGGTCATTAGTCCCCTAGACTAAGAACTACTTAAACCTAACTAACCTAATGACTTAAACACACACAGGGTTCGAACCTGCGACCGCAGCAGCAGCGCGGTTCCGGACTGAAGCACCTATAACCTCTCGTCCACAGCGGCCGGCTCTGTTTGTACACCTGCGTCAGAATAACAAAGAGACGGAAACGTGCAATGTTGGCGGTTTACTTGTACACACACGCCCAGTATGCAGCAACTGTGCAATTAATTATTGAGTTCTGTCGTACATTTCGTCGTAAACTGGAGTACTGAAATCGCCTTGTGCTGTCAAAGAAATAAAATACTCAACGAAAATTAGTCACATCAATCTCTTTAGTGACGGCCGTTGTCACGCGCAAAGCAATATGGCAATGGCGAACAAAATACTTTGTTATTCTGATAAGATTATAACTCAATTGGTGCCAATGGTACAAGACTCTATAACCATAAAACGCAGCAAAGTTGTATCCTGTAACTACAACGTCACTTGATCAAAAATGGAATTAGTCAACTCATACAAACAGTTGGGTGTAACAATTTCAAGGGATATGAGGTGAAATTATCACATTGGCTCAGTCGTAAGTAAGGGATGTGGCAGACTTCGGTCAATTGGCTGGATACTGGGCATATGCGGTCAGACTACAAAGGAGACTACTGAACTTACAAATCACTTGCACGGTCCAAATATTGCTCAAGTGTGTGAGGCGCATATCAGATAGGAGTAACAGCGGATATTGGAGTACACTATAAAGGGAGGCTGTAATGATCACAGGTTTTCTTGACGCAACCTTTCCAATTAGGCGGCTTAACGTGCCGTTCGGGGTCTCCCAGCCATTCAAGCCCTGCGATTTTACTTTACTGGCAAACCATGGCAGCGCTTTCCAAAAGCAAACGGCGAATCAGTGAATGATACTACACTGTTTCACTCTCAACGAAATCTTATAAAGATTTCTACCAAATCCAAGTTGACCTCTGAATCAGTGTAAGTTCTTGTTTCAACGCCCCTGTAACAGATGTCAGCACAAGTCTGTAAAAGCAAATTGTGTTTTCAGTGACACCTGCCCACAACCACGGTCACTTGTTGAGTCGCTTATACATGGTTTGAGATGTTTGTGTCTTCAGCTGGGAAATTGGACGCATACCAGGAATTTGTAACGGCTATTGAAGAACAATACCCTGTATGTATAAACTCTGTGGCAGTTATAAGTACATTTACGAAGGCGGCACAGTAGTGGTGCGTCGATTGGGTGACACGTCGCGGCGGCGGTGGCACGGGGAAAGAATGGGCTGCCCACTGCCGCGGGGGAGTGAGCTGGGTGTTCGCGGCGAGCCGTCACGCAAGCGACTGCCGGAGCGTGACCGGCGAGATAATGAGCAGCTGACCGGATGTCTTCACGCGGCCGCTTCCTGCCGCCACCGGCACCACCACTTCACGTTCCTTTGTCAACGCGACAGCATTCTGTAGTTCAGACCTCTCTGTCCAAGCAACTGGTGACACCTTGTAGTTCTGCTCCACCAAAGTATTTGTCCTTCAGTTCCTTGATTTGCCCATTAGATCTCCTGTTCAGTGTCAGTTCTGCGAAAGCGTGAAAAAATAAAAATTTCTTTCGTATATTGTCAGGAGGCTTTCGTGACAGGCGTCCACGCCCTTGTGTGGGAAATATCTACACTCGTTAGACCCGACTAAACTTTCAGTTAATATAAGAATACACATAAAACTAAGCAATACTACGTAAATTTGCCTAAAATAATTATACAAATTGTGTACAGGGTTGCTTTTTGTAGGGGAGAAAACAAACAACTCAATATTTGTGTGTTATATGATCTGCATCTTACATTTTTGGTCGCAACGCAGATGCCGACTTTACGAACAGGTCCTGGAACGAGAAATGGAAGACTGCTCACAGACACTAAAGTACACTTGCATCACGCGTTTAAGCGACCTACTCCATAATACAATCGTGGAATCTTCACAGTCGAGCCATTTAATTTGTAAGAGTGGACGTGTAAAGAGCTCTGTAGTGATCACGTTTGTTGTCTGCAGTGGATGTAGAAACAACTGAAACCCATTTTACACCTGCCGTACGATTTCCGAACTTTGCACCAGGTTGCAGAAATTACTTTGACAGTACGAAACGTTCACACAATCGCTATCCGGCCTTACGTACGACAACTCTAAAGCGGCACAATCGCGTTTGGATATCAGGATGCACTGCCTCAATCCCACGTGCCGAACGCGTTGATCTGCAGCTGAGAACATCGTAATATCCAGAAAAAAAGGGAAATTGCAGAATACGGAAACAGCCTCATGGAAGCGTGAAGGAACAGCCGATCGGTGTAAACTCCGAAACTTGCTCGGGGAAGGCATTGCGTTGTCTGTTCTCATTTGCGAAAAGTGCAGCTTTTGATTCTGCTTTCTTCAGCGTAGTAGTTTATTTCATATTATTATACAGAGAAATACCAATACATTTTAGTGTCGCTATTGTAGCAGACCAACGTGAGCACAATAATTTCCTTTGGCCCGTCACAACGAGCTCATGTCGACGGCTGTTGCTTGTATTACGTTTTATACTAGTTTCATCCTCAGCAAATGCTACTAAATTTTGGTTTCACTGAAAAATTTTGCTCTTGTCTTACTCTGACACGCAATTGTTATCAGTATCTATTTTTCTGCTGAACAGTTAATTATAAAGTGATTTTAGTGGTAAAAAATTTGATTGTCTGGATGTTAGCGCACATATTTAATCGTATCCCACTGAAGTCAGCACAGGTTCTAGGCCGTTAGTGTGTAACAGTCTGAAGTTCTTTTTATATATATATATATATATATATATATATATATATATATATATATATATATATAAGATGGATTTTCGCTAGGTTTCGTCTTTCACTTCAATACTAGCATAGTTGGTATTACTACCCAGAAAGGAAAGACATTCTTATTATTGACTTTTAAGGTAAATTCCTAGTGAAGTTTACATTAGTCTTTGCCTCAAAATGGTTTCGCTTTTAATAAAAGCAATCATCAAGATCAGTGGTTCCCAAACTTTTTTTCCTGGTGCCCCACTTTGCCACTCCAAGAGTACCTCATCCCTCACTCCCATGTTTGTTTATTTTATTTTTTTATTTTTCTACTTCTTTCGAAAAACGTTATTTGACTATAATCTACAGTGCGCACTTCCGTAAAAGAGGGCTAACAGATGCAGAGTAATAGAAAACTATAGCATTTCAAAGGACTTGGTAGTATGGTTTTGCTTTTTTCTGAGCTGTCTTCTTAAAGTACATTGAGGACTCTTGCACTTACTAAATGCGACAGCATATTTCAAAAATATCATATAAGAGTTGTGTGTGGATTTTACGTTAATGACAGTTACCCCATTTGTGTAATAATGACACACAGGCAAAAGGAAATGGTATCAAGATGTGTTCATAGACCTGAAAGCCAACAGCAAACAGTGGCAGAAATATGAGCGTGCTTAAACCACTGGATGATCCTTTATGTGGCTATACTGCAGCACTGGTTGTTAAATTAGTTGAAAATAAGGGCCTTCTAACTCTTATAGTCGCTGTATCTTCTATTTTCGAGATTGGTAAGGATTCCTCACTTGGAGTTCGTAACAATTACAAGAAGGCCATGTTGCAACAGTCGTAGAAATATCTTGAGCGCAACATTTTTTTAACAGTCTGCCACCACTATGGGAGATTCTGTGTATCTCGATAAAAAGGAAATTGTAATCTGCAGTATCTCAGGAATAATGGTGTTAACACTTACTGCAAGTTATGCTAAGCAACTGAAAGCATCAAGGGCTTCAGCAGCATTTAACTTCAGTACTTCTATTTCGCTTGACTGTTGTCTATCAGTTTATTTTTAACATAATAATTCTATATTCATTTTTTGATCAATTTGGTACTCAAATATTTTGCAACGGTGCTATAAGCGTGATCGAAGCTCATGGAAGTGGACCACATGCACAACGTCAAAGCGTGGTGTACAACACGTGGAAATGGACTCGAAATTTTGTTCACTCGAGCTGAAGTTTAATTTGCTCTTGAGAATATCGATACCATAAGTGTATGGAGACACACTTCCATTCTCAGTTCGAAATTAAGACAGCTCTAAAATAATAGACGCTGTAGCTGATACTGCCATGTAGCCGGAACTTACGTTTCCAAGGTAATAATTAGATTCGGAAGAAAACTGTCAGCAAAACTGCCATGGTTTAAGTTATCTAGGTGAAGAAAGACCACCGGTTGAACATAAAATCACAACGTTTTGCCGTCGACTAGTTCTAAAATAATAGACGCTGTAGCTGATACTGCCATGTAGCCGGAACTTACGTTTCCAAGGTGATAATTAGATTCGGAAGAAAACTGTCAGCAAAACTGCCATGGTTTAAGTTATCTAGGTGAAGAAAGACCACCGGTTGAACATAAAATCACAGCGTTTTGCCGTCGACTAGCGTAGCCGACGGCCGTCGGTGTTGGGTTGGGCCAACGGGTCCAGAGGAATGCGAAGTTCCCACGGGACAGGTCGCACTGCCCACGCGCTGCTGCTGTTTGCCCAGGTGCGCCGCTAAACATTCGCCGTTTGTACGACTCATCCTTGACCTTGGTGTCTCGGTTAAACGTTTGTAATTGTGCTGGAGGGCTCTTCCACAAGTCCTGGACACGTGGCTGACGTCTTCTGGGAGCAGGTAGCGCTGAACGAGCCATTGCACACTCAGTGCAGTCTCTTCCTCCACGTTAACGTGTTCCGTTGGACAACTTGTCAGTATTGTAGGATAAGAAGTGTGAGTGTGGAAATGCAGTGAAGTGTCTGCAGATGTGCCACACCGAGTACGTATCAACTCTACGCCATCGCTGATTGAGCAGGGAGGTGGTCACAAGTAAGAAACATGTATTTCATGTCTGATTTTACCTTGATACGCATTAGCAGTTCGTAAACGAAATTGGTTCAAGACGTTATCACTTTTGATGTACAGTTCATCACCTAATATAGCTTATGGTCACTTTATAACTATGTGAATTCACTATGTCGAAAGTCTGAGATTCGGCCTCGAAATTGAAACATTATTATCTTTTTAATCTACTCTTGTTATAAATGGCGCTTTGAAAAAAGGCAATTTTTGCCGCAAAAGCGCCATACCGATGTCATTTCGTTATGTCCGTTGAAGCGTAACGTGTTGCCGTGACGGTGCAGGGTTCTGGTAAAATGCTTCATATGGGTAGCAAAATAATTCTTTGGTCCTCATCAGTTCATAAATTCTCCTTCTCCAATATAATTCAGTATCTTAACTGTATAATAGAGTTCGCGAACCTTCTTTTATACTTAATTTTTATGTGATGTTGCCTGTCATGTAGGCGGGTAGATATTAGAGCTCATAAAACTAGATTAGGCAAGAGTTTTGAAGATGTAAGGTGATATGTCATTATCTTTGCGTTACCTCAGCTAACATAGAGTGAACATAGACGCTACTGAAAGACGTTTTTGCTGCTTGCATTTATGTTGATGCATATTGTTCTCTGTGGTTATTATAGATTATGTATTATTGGGAAACACTTTCGTACATTTCTAAAGACACGAAGGTGCCCTCTTCTTCTTCTTCTTCTTCTATTTCCTTCTTTCTCTCCCTCCCTCCCCCCCCCCTCTCTCTCTCTATATATATAAATATATATCGCCATAGCCCTACAATGAAGGCCATCAAAACCAGCTGTCATCGTTGCTGGTGCAATGTGTTTAATTCGACTTACGCTAATTTCTTACTCTCTTTAATGGGAATTCCAGGTGTAAGATTAGGGATTGCCGGCCGAAGTGGCCGAGCGGTTCTAGGCGCTTCAGTCTGGAACCGCGCGACCGCTATGGTCGCGGGTTCGAATCCTGCCTCGGGCATGGATGTGTTTGACGTCCTTAGGTTAGTTAGGTTTAAGTAGTTCTAAGTTCTAGGGAACTGATGACCTCAGATGTTAAGTCCCATAGTGCTCAGAACCATTTGAACCATTTGATTATGGATTAAGTCTGGAACAGAGGCAGTGGCAGCCTCCTGGTCGCTTTCCCTCTACAGTCTTTATTGGCAACGCTTCAGATATACGTTAATATGGAGAGGAAAGTTCCGGGTAGGGTAAACAGTAAGAAGCGAGAAAACAGGTGATGTACAGGGAGTGGACAAAAATACGGAAGCATCAAAAACACAAAACTTTACGGTGTAGGAAAGCCTTTGGCTTTCAAAGTCTCGGAATGGGTAAATAGAAGTCTTGTGTGGGTTTCACGGGAATATTGTACCATTCTTCCTGCAAAATAGTGGTGAGTTCAGGTACTGATGATGGAAATGGATAGCGGTCAAGCCCCGTTCTCTGCGTGGCAAACCACAAAGGATCAGTAACATTGCGATATGATGACTGCGATGGCCAGGGGAGATGAGACAAATCATCCCCTGCTTACAAAACCAGACGTGTCCTGACGTCGTGGAACACAGCATAACCATTGGCGAACAAACATTTACGAAGGGATCAGCCAAAATGCTCACATAATCCTGGGCAGCAACATGACCTCGCAGAGCAGTCATGAGGTCCATGGAATACACGATAGGGCTGCCCAAATAATCACTGAATGCACGACGTGTTTCACTCTTGCGACGTAAACTCGGCGAAAAATTGGAAACAATATGCAGCAAGACTCATCCGACCAAAGAACTTTCTTCCATTGTTCCACAGTTCTGGTTTTATGTCTTCAGCACCACGTTTTACTGTTATGGGCGTTTTCATGACTGATAAGTGGTTTTGGAATTGCATTTCGCCCTGCACTTTTCTCCTTATGGGACTGATTTCGCCCCCCTTAATAACGAGCGCTGTGATTGGCGATAGGACGTCCATCATGTCTCCAAGCCAACGCACACTCACAAACATTTTGAAACTCATTCGAAATACTTGATTTACATTTAAATATCTTGAAATTAAATAAATATTCCTACGGCTGGACCATAAACACGCTCTAACACACATTATTAAATGCATAAGCAAATTAAACAAACATATATCAAAGGGATAGAGCAGAAGGTAGGCCAGTAGCCTAATGTCTCTGTGCCTTCTAAAACACAGTAAATATTTAATCAATTTCTTCATGAATAGTATATATCCGTTATAAACAAAGACATAGATGAATAAATATATTTATAAGAAGCATACTTCTACCGTTCTTTCGTGTAACTGTGGAGTACTTATGAACTGACGTAATCGATAATAACCCATGTACTATTAAAGTACATGCCTGTAATTTATACCAATTTAGGTTTACACTAATAGCTTTCTAAAGACACGCCGATCGACTAAATCAGAAGAACCGGTTAGGGTGTGGAAATTCGTTGCTGGGTGTTACTTGTATAATTTACAGTCAGATACTAAACTTTAAACTAATAAAGATATTGAAAATCCGATTACACCATCAGAATCGTCGTGCAAATAATGGTTATGTACATGTTTCTTTTTGAGGTATCATGATTCATCTGGCTACCATTAATTTCTATACGAACTGTGAAATGTCTGCCATTAAGGTTTCACAAAGTCCGCCATCTTTGGCACTCCCAGCGTGTCTCCTTCATCGACATAGCGTCACCATGGAATTCCCAGCCACACGGCTGGACCACGCACTGGAGCTGCCCCTCGTGCTCAGCTGACGTTCGGCACCACGTGGTTGATGCTGGGCTGTGGCCCACCGAGAGGCCTCCGCGCGGCCATGCCAACTCCGAACTTAAAATATTTTCAGGGCGCCACAATTCACCCGTTACCTCACACTGTGTACGGTATAAATTTCGAGACCGTGCCTCTTGAAACTTTAAACACTTGGTTATGGAAGTACCGACCTAACAACACCAACAATTTGCCCATGTCCGAATTCATGTAGCTCCGACATAATACACTCACAACTACACAGAGCACTGTTCTGCAACGACTAACACCTGCAAAGTATTAAGGACACTGCACTGGTGCCGTTCGTGGTCAAACGCATCAATGCAACCATGCAACCAGCAGGCTTGCCTAGCATCTGCGTTATGTTCACGCGTGCATTTGCCATGGTGATTCCATATTTTTGTCCAACCAATGTATGAAGTGCCAAAATTGAAACCACTTGATATTCTTCGATGTTTATTCATAGAAGTGTCAGATTATAAATACGTGCCTTGTACCATTGCTACAGTTGATCTTTCTCCTAATTATTTGGATTGAAGGTTATGTTGACAAATCAGCCTGTAACTTTGCGAGAGGAAAGCTTGGACAGCAATAATTCGGTTGAGAATTGCAGTTCGTGAACAGTTCAAGTAGCTGTTCAGAAAAAAATGTCTGTGATCGGAGATTAGGACGACTTTTATATCACTTTACATTGTGCTTTCAGCTATACAACGTTTACCAGAAAACAGTTTTTATTACGCTGATTACCTTGCGAACTAACCGGACTCTTTTAGATTGCGCATCCCGTGGCTATATTTACGTCGGACTTTGATACAACTGATTAAGTTCGTTCTTACGAGACACGACTATGTCGCGCTTTCTCACTACAAGTTGTTGACGCACCCTTGCCTTCCCGTCATACCCCACCATGATTGTCGCAAACATTGACCTGAAAAACACTTACGTAATGACACTGAATTTTTTTAGACTTTTATTGAGACGTGGCTTAATCCTGAGTCTTACTTACTTTCGAAGTTGAAGTCTGTGAACTTTGATGTACTGAATGATACTTCCAAGCACAGTGGTAAAGAGGTTCCACTATGAAAAGTCGAGAATAGGCGTTAAGTTTCCAGTTACTGGGATTTTTCTCCAACGTACAACTTTAAATGCCAAGCCGCAGTGTTTTGTCCTATAAATTGCGAGTAACAGGCACATTAAATGATAAATCTGTCGTTATATGAGCGGAGTAAACTAAACAGTGATATATCTAGTGAAGGGGCCGTGCGTGTAGGTGGTCACTCTCTCCCATGAGGTAATTCACGGGAATTATCGTATGACTTGCCTTTCCTTTAGCCCTTGTCCTGTAATTCTGCTACTGAGAGCCAGATGTCTGCTTTGCTATGATGTCCGACACGTGTGCACTGTGTCGCTTGCCCTTGCTGTGTTGGCGCTTAACTTCGATAGTTTCACGGCTTCTACTCCGCCCACACTCATGTGTCCCCTCGCCGTCGGTGAATCGTCGAACAGTTTCCGCGACCTGCTGTAACCAGTCCAGCAGTGGCTGCGACGCGCCTGGACCCGGCTGTTGTCACAGCGGCAGCTGTGCCACTGTTTACCTTGATAGGGGCGCGCCCAAAGGCAGAAACTTGCCGACGGTTCGCGAGGCGCCGTATGCCCTCGGGCTGAAGCAGCTTTCTACACCTCGCTGAAGCCGGCTGCCTGCGCGCGAACCCGGAACCTTCGTAACGCGACGAGCCACCGCCCCGCGCCACCGTGATGGTCGGACCGATACGGCCGACACCTGCGAGATGTCTTACGTAACAGCGTGAAAGGGGGCGCAGCCGAGCGGCTGCGGACGTGTGCGGCCGCTAAAGCAGGCGAGATAAAGCGCTGCCGCCGCGCGTTTGTGCTCTGACTTCCTGTCCTGTCTAACGGAGTCGACAGACCGGATCGGTCACTCTAGCATCCCGTGCACTGATCCACAAGGACTCCTGCCAATAACGTACAGTCCCAAGTCTCAACGTGACTTGCTCTCATTTATTTTCTTTCCGACTATCATCTACATCTATATCTACAGGGTGCCCAAACCTTTTGGGGCAAATTGAAACAGGTGGTAGTGGCTCCACAACTGATCATATTGATATAGGGAGCCAGTGATCGGAAATGCATATTTTTGGTGTTACGGACATACACAGCGTACACCGCATAATATCAGTGTAGCTCATGGTAATTGTTCAAAGCGACGACCGCTAGTCTCAGTGCGTGTATTGCAACGGCACGTACAGTTTTGTCGCATTCTCATAAGTTCCCTGGGTGTCTGTTGAACACTAGAACAGGCAGTCGGTGATAACAGCGTACGCCTCTGACCACCAGACAGACCTACTTTACTCAAAGTAGCTCATAGCACTTGCATCATGTGACGACCGCATGTGCGGCTGGTCCCAGCGGAGGTTCGAGTCCTCCCTCGGGCATGGGTGTGTGTGATTGTCCATAGGATAATTTGGGTTGGGTTGTTTTGGGGGAAGAGACCAAACAGCGAGGTCATCGGTCTCATCAGATTAGAGAAGGATGGGGAAGGAAGTCGGCTGTGCCCTTTCAAAGGAACCATCCCGGCATTTGCCTGGAGCGATTTAGGGAAATCACGGAAAACCTAAATCAGGAAGGCCGGACGCGGGATTGAACCGTCGTTCTCCCGAATGCGAGTGCTGTGTCTAACCACTGCGCCACCTCGCCCGATAGGATAATTTAGGTTAAGTAGTGTGTAAGCTTAGAGACTGATGACCTTAGCAGCTGAGTCCAATAAGATTTCACACACATTTGAACATTTTTGACGACCGCATGGTTTGCACGGGCGCATTAACCGTTGCCGCACGCACACCACTATCCCTTTTGTCAGCAGTCCATTGCATCAGACAGCTAGTGATGTGACCATGATGAGGCGTATCACCCTATGTACAGTGAATGACCCGTAGTCAAAGATGGAACATTATTCGTCACGAGAGTTGGTAGACAAGCTTTTAATGCACGGTGCGGCATGATGTAGTGTCCGTAAAGCAGCACGAACCTAAGGAGAACGCTTTCCCAACAGGCATCATCCTAGATGGAAGAAAGCTACCTCCGTGATACCAACTTAGAGAGAAGGGCTCGTTCATGTCACACAGAGCCCGCCAAGATTCCCGCCAGAGACGTATCCAAACACCAGACTTTGAAGAGATGATGTTGGATCTTGTGGCCGACCACCGAGCAGTAAGCACTCACAAATTTGCCCGCGGAACGCACACTTCGAATGGCACAGTGTGGAGAGTGCTGGTGGAACAGGTATTACACCCCTATAGTAAAGAAGGCGTGCAAGCACTGGCACTAGTGGAATTTGAGCCCCGCGTTCGCTTCTGTGGATGAATTATCCACACCAACTCTGTTGTGCCGAACTTCTTACAGTTTGTACACTTGATGAGGCCTGATCATCCTTGATGATGTTTTCAACAGCCGCAACAGCCTTGTATGGAGTGAGGACAAATTTCACTCTAGAAACCTTGCTCGGCAGATAATTGTCAGAGACATATATAACAATGCTTTTGTATTTTATCCTTTTGTACTCAGCATCTTCGTCCTCAGAACTGAATATGTTACGTTGACTACTCATATACACTGCACTTTGTGCCCTGTCGTTCTTGGAAAGCAATAATATTTTTCTCCCTTTAAGTTTCCTTGTAACACGAGCTATTATAGCGTTATGATAATCTATGTCCTCATCTACATTAACCGATTCGAAAATTTTACGTCTGAATTCGCTCTCTATCTGCTTTAAGTAATTTTCGGACGAGACATTGAGAATAAGGTCACATGAATACACGTTTCTGTCATAATTTCTTTTATTTCATATTTTTGATTGTGTGTGTGTGTGTGTGTGTGTGTGTGTGTGTGTGTGTGTGTGTCAGGAACAAGACATTTGTCATATCTGAAAATACGACTACTTACCCATCACAACACATTAAACAGTACCTCAAAGCCCTGAGTTAAGTACCCAACCTCTGTACAGTCTTTCAACCAGGAAGTGACTTATATTATACTATTCTAAAAATGATGGAAAGATGATTCGGGTTTAATAACCCATTGACGACAAGCTCATTAGAGACGGAGCACAAACTGGAATTGGGGAAGGAAATCAGACGTGCCTTTCTTCAAGAAACCATCCCATTTACGTTAAGTGACTTAGGTTAAACACTGATAGATTTTAAACCTGGATAGCGGTTTGATGCTATTCGCGAGCATTGTATGTACTGATACCAGCTTCGCCGCGGTCTTCTATTATCACAATAAAACAACAATAAAAACATGATCCTGTACTATATATACACAAACCACAATCTCCTGTAACAGACTTAAAGGAAGCGCAAAGGTCGTCAGCTACAGTATCCACAAGATAGATACTGGGTGTCAATTATTGAACTATATGAAAAAAAACGTAAATTAGTTGCAAACTACGCCGTGCATACATTTTATTCGACATGTTCGATATGGCTGCTATCATTGACGATGATGTGGCGTAGATGAATAGCGAAATTCTGCATGACCCACTGAAGTGTCGGAACATCGATGCTGTCGATGACCGCCAGAATGGCTGTTTTCAGCTGATCAATTGTTTCAGTACTATTTTTGTACACCTTGGCTTTAATATAACGCCAGAAAAAGGAGTCGCATGTGTTCAGATCCGGAGAATATGGCGGCCAATCGAGACCCATGCCAGTGCCATCTGGGTACCCCAGAGCCAGAATGCGGTCCCCAAATTGCTCGTCCAGGACATCAAACACTCTCATGCTTCGATGGGGTCGAGCTCCGTCGTGCATAAACCACATCTTGTCGAAATCAGGGTCACTTTGTATAATAGGGATGAAACCATCTTCCAAAGCCTTCACGCACCGTTCGGTAGTCACCGTGCCGTCAAGGAATATCGCACCAATTATTCCCTGATTGGACATTACACACCACACAGTCACCCGTTCAGGATGAAGAGACTTCTCGATCGCGAAATGCACCAGTTTTGTTTATTTACGAACCCATCCAAATGAAAGTCTGAACTAAAACATACATCCCTATCATGCCCCGCGGCCAACCGTGCAGTATGAACGTCCTAAAGCAAACCGTTCAGAAGTTATGACGATTTAGGAGAGCATTTGTTGCTGTCCAATTTTGATCACAGCAACTTCCCGACGAAGATTAACGCTCATTGGCTATTAGGGGCTAATGTGCGCGCGCGCGCGCCCGAGGGAGGACTCGAACCTCTGGCGGGAGTGGCCGCGCAATCCGTGACATGACGTCTCAAAGAGCGCGCCACTCCGCGCTGCTGTTAGGGGGGTTAGCAGAGGGGGATGCGCAAAAGCGTGCTCTCTTCCAAATTGACGCGCACGACGGAAAGGCTTACCAGAGACCGTGACCCACGTATTAACAAATAACGAATTTTGCACTTGCTTATATATCAATCGTAAGGCGCAATTCACATATTCTTCTTCGTAATTATACTTTCTTAGGGTGTAGTGGCATAGTGCTTCATATTACTTGCGGTGACATGCTGATTGCAAGATTTCGTGCAGTGATACGGAGTAATCCTCTAGCGTGACGACTGTTCATCGTAGCGTGTATTTAAGCCGTTAACCCATGTTCGTACTTCCCCCTCCTGCTGTCATGGGCAGTTCAATAACCAAACAATTTATGAAATTATCAGACCCGTACTCACTATTGGCGCTAATGGAACGCTGAAGTGGGTAATGTCTGCAAAACGGCTCTAACAATGGTGCCGCGACGTCGGAAAATTGAAATTTGCCAACGATTATCGAAATTGGACTGTTGCAGCGTGTCTGTG
Source organism: Schistocerca piceifrons (assembly GCF_021461385.2). Classification (NCBI taxonomy): domain Eukaryota; kingdom Metazoa; phylum Arthropoda; class Insecta; order Orthoptera; family Acrididae; genus Schistocerca; species Schistocerca piceifrons. Next base: position 393,656,378 of record NC_060138.1, on the reverse strand, counting down.
GGTAGCCTTTATCGACGAGTCAAGGTTTTGGTCCCTAGGACGAATGAATATCGGCGTGCCTGGCGAGAAACATTGGAGAAGGGAGAGCACAATGCTGTGGCATTAACGGTATTGTCTGGAAAATGTTTTCCTGGTATTCCCTAAGACCGTTTCTTTATGTCGAAGCACTGTTGTGTGATCCATGTACCCAAAAATGTCTGTAACATACCCGTTACAGAACTTACATCACTTTTGACTTCATTTCGCCACACATACTTCACCTCTCGTGGGAGACATTGCAGACAGCGTGTTTCCAAATGTATGTGGAGATCTATCAGGACATGCCTAAATCATCCCAGGTGAAGTAGCTGTTGTGTCTGCTGCAGTCTTTGAGCTCTCTGATGCTATTATGACGTTGTAATCATCTTCATGAATAAAGGTATAATGTTATCTCCGCTGTCTAAGAATAGAAAGTACTGCAAACATAGGTCATTATACGAGTGCAATCTGGACTCAATGTTAAGCTCTTCTAGCCTACGTGAGGCGTCTGACTTGTACATAGTACGCTTCTGCCCACTCGTCTTATGAGAACATGTGCAGCGTAAATTGTCTCATCAGCATAAACCGCTGTGGGACAGATGGCTGGTCGTACCAGTCTAACCTGTCGCTTCACGTATGTTGGCGTCTTTCCAGATGTTTACAGCTTGGGTAGTTACGAAACGAGTCACAGCCATTCCTCGCCGTGTTTCGGAATTCTCTGACCTCTGGAAATTATGGTCACTGAAAGACAATTGTTTAGCTGACTCCACGATATATTAATTAGCATTGATTACTACTGACGCGAAGGTCTTAGTTGCGATTCTCGATGACGACCTCGTGTTTTATTTAAAACGGTAAAAACGGTAGCCATGCAGGCATGTGATATCAAACGAAAAGATGTTTTAGTAAAAACGCAGAGAAATTGACACGCAAATAACCATATTGGCATCATCAGATTGAAAGATACAGCACCAGATTCGGAGTCTTGCGACGTCTGATTTCTGACGTTTGATTTCAGTACCAAAAGCTTCTAACGATTAGTACATTACACAAATGAGGAGACTGTAGCGGGGAATGATGTGGTACCAGTGGTGTTAATGTTACTGGATGTCCCAAAATAAAAAAAAATGTCATAATTGTTATGTTTCGTAGTTCATCGTTTCCAAGTTTACTTTTCTTTGTGGTCTGATGTCCGACTTTATCATTAATGATTTATTTTGATTATGTTCTAAAATCTTACTCGCTAACCTTCCACGCAGCAGTCTAAGATATTTTTATCCACCTAAAGTTTTTATCATTTGTGTAGTGTAAATTCTCTGTGTGCCGTCGTCTAATAAACTCCCCCTCCCCCCTCCTGTATTTCAGCACCAAAAGCTTCTAACCATTAGTACAGTACACAAATGAGGAGACTGTAGCGGGGAATGATGTGGTACCAGTGGTGTTAATGTTACTGGATGTCCAAAAATAAAAAAAAATTGTCATAATTGTTATGTTTCGTGGTTCATCGTTTCCAAGTTTACTTTTCTTTTTTATGTACAGCTTCAGCGAGAAAGAGGAACATTGCAATGAAGAATATAGTTACGTCCTCGAACATCTTCAAATTAGTCATAGTTACAATATTGACTTATTTGTATTTATGAAAATGATTTTTGAACGTCGGACACCATTCTGTTAGAGACACATCATCCAGTTTGCTACCGCATTTCTGTCGCACGCATTCTTCTCAGCTGCAGATAGTACTTACCATATACATTCAAAAATGGTGAGAGGAAAACACGTCCACATACTGCTACTTTGATTTCAGCATGCCTTGTACACAGCCTTATGATGAAGGTAACTTTGCATTTAGCTGCAGACAATAAGTACTTTTGTTGTCGTTTTCATCCGATGTCAGGTTTGATGCACGTCTCTACGTAACTCGATCCTGTACAAGTCTCTTATTGCTGTAACGAACATCCACTTGAGCCTGCTTACTGTCTTGATCCCGTGGTCTCCATCTACGGTATTTGCCAGCCACTCTCTGTCTTGCCAAATTGACGTTTCCTTGATGCCTGAGGACGATCAAACCGATTCCTTGTTTTAGTCAAGTTATGCCATACATTTTGTTTTTCCCTAATTAGATTCAGTAGGTAGTTATTAATTACTACATCTACCAATGTAATCATCAGAATTTTTCTGTAGCACCGTATTTCGAAAGCTTCTGTTATTTTCTTGTCTGAACTACGTACCACATACATTAAAAAAGGATGAAATGGGGAAAACACACGCCCACCTATTACCCCATTAATTTCAGTACGCCTTGTACACAGCCTTATGATAATGGTAACTATGCGTTTCATGATTTTCCCAGTTCTAAAAAGAACTAAGGCTTGAGACGATTTTCTACGTGGAAGTTGCTATTAAAAAGTCAGTGGCCCTGTGGACGACCAGATGTAAACAACGAGCTCTATGTCAAGTCTCGTGACGTTCAGTGCATCAAGTTCGTCGCAAAAGATAGATACGCGCTCCAACTTCGCCATCTCAGCGCAGACGGCTACGCGTGGCATCCGACGCCACAACTTGTGTCCAACAACCATACCACAGTGACGCCAATCCAAGATTAGAGTTCCTCTCACTTCCCGAAACAAGCTTCCAAGAGGGGGAACTATGTGCCTGACTCAGCCTTAGACTAGAACACACGAATTCGTGCGCATCTCTTGTAAGCCAATTTGAAGAATTCGTAGAACTTGCAAACGAGGGTTTCGATTTATTGGAAAAAATTTAGGACAGTGTGCTTCTTTTGTAAAGGCGATCGCATATGAAACGTTAGTGCGACCTATTCTTGCGTATTGCACGAGTATTTGGCATCCACACCAGGTAGAATTAAAGGAAGAGATCGAAGCAATTCAGAGGCGGGCTGCTGTGTTTATTAACGGTAGGTTCTGACAACACACAACTGTTACGCCGCTTTCACACTATACGGTTTTGACCGTACGGCAAAAAGCCGTACGGCTGTAGGTGTGAAGAAATGTATGGCGCCTTTCACATTATACGGCGACGGCAAAATGCCGCTGCCGTGCCGTGCTGCAGCCGTGTCTTGCCACTACAACAGACGGTCGCCGTACGGCAAGTTCGACAACAGTGGCCTACGTGACTAAGTGCATGCTTTCACACTGGACGGTTTTGAGCCGTACGGCGTCGACTAGTTCGTTGTAGTGTCGTTTTATTCATTTGTGTTTATTCTTGTTTACTGAAAAGTGTAGAAGAATGGATGAAATTGATACTGAACTTTTGATAACCTTGGTGGAAGTAAGACCTGTTCTGTGGGACAAAACTCTAGATGCGTATAGAGATCGTATTGCTACAAAGAATGCTTGGCGGGAAGTTTGCGTAGCACTGAAGCAAGATTTTGATGAGATGGAAGACAAAGATAAAAATGCGTTTGGTAAGTATTTATTTAATATATTAATATTACATTTAATACGTTTTAAACAGTTTTTATTTAACGTTATAAATTTTATTCTAAAAGTAAATCGTTTGTTTATAAGTAAATTACTGCTACCAGTCACGTTTTTTTTGTTTTGTTTATATTTTGCACGACGCGTTTCGGGAAATAATTCCCATCCTTAAGTGCGTTTTTCTCTAAGTTTTCATCATGTGTGGTGTCTTTTTATGTGTCAGGTCTTGCATTCTGTTTTCTTTACTGTAATTTATAAGAGAAACACGCACAAGACCTCACAAATAAAAAAACACTACACATAATGAAAACTTAGAGAAAAAAACGCACTTGAAGATCGGAATTATTTCCCGAAACGCGTCGTACAAAATATAAACAAAACGATTAAAAACGTGAGTGGTAGCAGTAATTTATTTATAAAGAAAACTATTTACTATACAGTCGCAGGCTTTCACAAACAATCTACAAAAAGGAAAAGGCTTGTTAATTTATATCTTTGACATCTGCCATGACACGCTTCCAGCATTTGTCATAAAATATTTACAAAGAGTGTTCCTTATGGCGTTGGCTGTCAGTCCTCCTCTTATGTTGGCATCTTGGGCTAAGTCTTCCAAACCAGTGAAGGATGTGGTGTCTTCAATTATAAATCCATCTCTCTGACGTACAAAATTGTGTAAAACAATGCAAGCTTTAACCATTTTTACTGCAAAATCTGGATGAACATTTAAAGGTCGGTGAAACAACCGCCACTTATTGGTGAGGATGCCAAAAGCACATTCCACATACCTCCTTGCTCTGCACAAACGGTAATTAAATACACGTTTCTCAACTGTCAAGTTTGTTCCCCCAAAAGGCCGGAGCAAATGCGTGTGTAGGCCAAATGCTGCGTCTCCCACGAAGAAGTAGGGTACTTTTGGACCTTCCGTACCAGGCAGACATTGGACGTCTGGAAATTCCAGGGAATTACTTTCTATTGACTTCCATAAACTGGACCGTCTGAACACTGAAGAGTCACAGTCTTTGCCATAACTTCCTACGTCGACATAAATGAACCTGTAGTTGGAATCCGCTACAGCCATCAGAACCACAGAAAAGTATTCTTTGTAATTGAAGTACATTGATCCGCTATTAAATGGGGCAGTAAGACGGATATGTTTTCCATCCACCGCTCCTAAGCAGTGGGGGAAATTAGCAGTACGTTCAAATCCAGCCGCTATTGATTCCCATACCTCTTTGGTCGGTCTTTGTATACATTCTTCCCGCAGTGATGACCAAATTGCTGTGCATACATCATTAACCACTTTACTTGCTGTAGAAATCCCAATTCTGTACTGGAAATGTAAGTCAGTGAAGGAACAACCGCTTGCCAGATACCTGAACAAAACGAAAAAAAATCAGTGACATTTAGTTTGCAGTGGACATTTTTTGTTACAGTTTTGCTTTTTTCTATACAAAATTAAAATGTTTTCATACAGTTTTGTTTTCTTTTGATGTAGGTATAGAAGTAATACGGAGGTGGACCAATCTACGAGACTCCTTTGTGAAGTCAAACATAAAAATTCAAGCTGCGAAAAAAAGTGGCTCAGCAGCAAAGAAAATGAAAAAGTATGTATATTCTGATCAGCTGCAGTTTCTAAAAAAGCTGTATGATGCTCGAGAGACGGAGGACAGTTTTCAATCGGAACGCACCGCCAGACTGGAAGAAGATATAGAAACGCAGGGCTCCGTCGAAAATACTGAGAATGTTTCTGGGCCATTTGATACAGCACCCACACAACAAACATCCAAAAGCGAGTGCCATACAAACAGAAAACATAGAAAACCTGATGCAATCGAAATGAAAATATTACGAGCTCTGGAAGAAGACAAACCTTGCAGCAAAATGTCATTTTTACTTAGTCTGAAGCCTCATCTGGAAAAATTTGATGAACAGGATTATCTTCAGTTTCAGATGGGAGTCCTCAAAGTTATAGAAAATATATATGAAAGGAGAAATATATTGACAGCTCAACCTCCTCCATTTACCCATTACACACCTCCCATGCCCTATAATAATAGATTTCAAGCTTATTCTTATTCACCTATGGAAAATGCTGCTCCAATATCCTCTTACCATACGCATCAGATTCGTCCTCCTCCAGCTGCACCAAACCCAACTACTTTTCTCGAACAACCATTACAGACTTCTCAAGGTCGCAGTTCTTATCAACGAATTAATAAAGTGCCACCACCATACCCTTCGCCTTCCACAAGTAGCCATGAAGGCCCACCATCAACAACGCAGTTCTACAACGTTTTTGCAGAGAGCCTGTCGCCACAAAGTGACAGTACAGTCAGTCCTGCTACAAACTCTTTGGTTTCAACTGCTGATATTGATATTGACTTTTCTACTTCATAATCTGAGCGTAATAAAAATGTAAAACACAAATAAATAAGTAAATAAACAGAACTAGTTTTTATGTATTAAATTACCTTAACGTGATAGCCAGCATTTGAACAGGTTGGATGCAATTGCGGAATTGTGTGTTTTGTCGTTGTAACACATCCTTTAGTTTTCTATGTAATTCGTCAAACGAGGTAATAGACATTCGGAAATAGTTAAAGAATTTATTTCCGTCGTTCCTCAAATCTTCAAAGAGTGTATAAAATAAACCCACTTCGTCTCTTCTCTGGTTAATGGGGTGTACCCACAAAAGACGACCTTTTCTTTTGCGGCGACGATGAAGCAACCACAAAGCAACAACTCGTTTACGGTTCATCTTGATACACACATTAAGCAAACTGAATAGACACCAACAACTGGTCACGTCAAAAAGCCGTGTAATGTGAAAGCAACACAGGCACGGCTAAAACTCGTACGGCTTTTTGCCGTACGGTCAAAACCGTATAGTGTGAAAGCGGCGTTACGGAGATGCTTCGGGAACTCAAATGGGAACCTTGCAGCGAAGACGTTGAAGCTGACTGCAGAGCGACTCCATTACCGCCAACATACATTTGGCGCAAGGACCACGAAGATAAACTACGAGAAATAGGGTTCACACCGAGGCATATAGACATTCCGTTTTTCCCTCGCTCTATTTGCGAGTGGAACAGGGAAGAAAATGACTGGTAGTGGACAGGGTACCCTCCACCACGCACCGTACGGTGGACTGCGGACTGTGTACGTAGATGTAGGCGATCTTAAAGAAAATCTTTAAATGTGAATGTCCTCAATATTTTTGAGAGGCCTCTGATGTCCGAAAGTATCAGAAACAGTTCTATGGTTCCAGAACGTACTTCGTACTCTTTACGAGCTTCATATGTCACTGAATATCAACAACCGATTGTTTCTTTAATAAGCATTGCAGTACACCTTTCACTGCTTCATCAGAAACTAAGACTCATTCCTACATTTTGCGCCCAGAGACCGATGTACCAGCATGACTGAAACGATCATCTTTACGATCATTGTGTAGCAGTATGCGTGACTGAGTTACATTGTGATTACTGTCTAGTTAATTCACCTTGTGAGTCGCTGTTGGAACTTTTCAGTGCACAGAAAAGCTGTTAACGACTCCCAAGATTCTTTGACTGCCACATTGGTTCACTAGATAGAATGGTTAATCGGTAGTGTTTGTTGTCTACTATTACCGATCGTCCACTAGTTCACTCGTAGCATGTGACTATACCAATGCAGAATCCTTAGTCTTACTGCACTCGGTGACCATTTGTTAGGTTTGTTTTCTTTGTTACTTTCTGGTCTGTTTTAATTTGATTTTCTCTTTCTTGATCGGTGTCAAGAAAAGTTTTTAAAATATTTAATTATTTCACTTCTTGCTATGTAATGTAACTGATATTTCGCAAAGAGCGAGTTAGTGTTTCGATACCTAATTGGCTAGTGGGAGACATCAAACATTTCCCACTTGATTTTAGGCAGACCTATGACACACTTCTAGTTGATGTAGAATTTTTTTTATTCATATCCGTTTCTCTCTGAATTGTTTGTGAGATGCAGTACAATATCTCTTTAATGTTATACAGTTATATGTGATGTGGCGCTTCGTAATTTAATGTGAGATGTGACTTCTTCCTGCTGCCATCTTTAAGAAACATAGTAATTATATTTTATACTTGTAATTACTCGTGTTTAATGAGTTCTGATGTAATTCGGTCGTAAGCCGTCATAGAAAATCGGGATCTGTCAGGTACGATTACCTTGTACATATAATTAACAAAATTTGAAGATCAATTACTATACTTATTGTTACCTCGATTAATGGGAGCATGGAAAAAAAAACCAGAGGGATCACACAGATACGAGCTCGCAGGAAGAGCAATGGAAACGAGAATCAGCCCTGTTGAATTTTTTTTCGTGCCTATTATATGTGACTGCATAAAACTGTTGTTTCTTTTAGCTTCCGAAGAAAAGTTTCTAAATCACTGTTTTAGTTAGTTTTGTCTGTCCTTCGTGTGTGCAATATTAAATCAGTTATTTTCTTTTTGTTACAGGTTGGTACACTGGCGTAAGCAGTGCTGCTACATCGCGTCAAACAATGAAAGGTATTTACGCAGTGTATTAGCATCGGTGATGAACTAATGTACTAATTCACCTTGAAACATCCCGACATTCTCGTCCTTGACAGTTTAATTGGCTGTGCTTGGGATGAGAGGTCATGCTCACGAACGCTAGACTACTGTTTGCGTAAAACGGTAAACAGAGACCGGTAAACAAAGGTGCCGCGACTGGTTAAAGGTCAGCGAGGTCGCTGTAAACGGAAGGGAGTTAGCTAACCACAGCTGCGACCGCGAAAGCGCAAATACGGCGGAGGTCGCCGCAGGCGGCAGTTTCGCACTGCCTTCTCGCGAGGCATTTCGTGTTGTGTATTTACAATAGTTATTTGTCATTCAGCACAGCACGGTGAAATGTATTGCAGCTGTGAGACGCGTATGACACTTTCAAATAATTGCCATGCCGCGAAAGTGCTCATTTATATACGCTTAGCCTGTGCCCTTTGTTAAATGCTCTTTCAGTATATCCCACTACTGGGAACGCGTCTTGTACATTGAAAAAGTTGCAGACAGCGATACAAGATCATAGGCGTCCGATAGTACAGAAGGAACGAGCTTTTCCTCCCCTGTGTGGCAACATTAATAAACTTTTTGTATAAACGGAAATATTGGAGCTATTTGATAAAAACAAAGTCTAGGACTTTCCATATAGCATAGATCCCCCTCCACTGATTTGTAAGCCGCGCGGGATTAGCCGAGCGGTCTAAGGCGCTGCAGTTATGGACTGTGCGGCTGGTCCCGGCAGAGGTTCGAGTCCTGCCACGGGCATGAGTGTGTGTATTTGTCCTTAGGATAATTTAGGATAAGTAGGGTGTAAGCTTAGGGACTGATGACCTTAGCAGTTAAGTCCCATAAGATTTCACACATGTTTGAACATTTTGAGCTGATTTGTAAACACCAAAGAGATCGAAACTGAACTGTATCACCAAACGTCGACAGAACGTTTGGCACCTTCTTGGCTACTTTTAGAGAACGTCGTTGATGACGGTAACAAGCTTTGTGTCACTGTACTCATCTTGTCAAGAGCCATTTAGTTGCTAAAGACAGAATAGTGTTTTTTTTTTTTTTAATCCATTTCTCGGTATTTCAGTGAACATAAGTATTCTTGAAAATAACCTTGCGGAAAAATACTGTCCCCTTTGTGTGCAAGCACTTGCTTGGATGTCTCTTTCTTTATCACTAACGGTTTGTAACACATTAGGGCATAATCAGGTGAGGCTCCTCGCGTAGTTATATTGTGACTAATAGTAGTATCAGCTTTTTTGTTGTTGGTCATCAGTTCGACGACTGGTTTGCTGCGGCTCTCCACGCTACTATATCCTGTCCAACACTTTTCATCTCTGTATAACTGTTGCAACCTACATCTATTTGAACCTGCTTATTGCATTCGAGATTCGTCTCCATATACAATTTTTACCGCCAGACACTTCCTTCCATTTCCAGATTGACGATTCCTTGATGCCTCAGGATGTGTCCTGTTTAGCGATCGCTTCGTTTAAACAACGTGTGCCATAAATTTCTTCTTTCCCCAGTTCGATTCAGTTCCTCCTCATTAGTTACTCAATCTAAGGGGTTAATCTGTAGCGTTTCATGTAGCACCAAATTTCAAGTTTCAGTTCTGTTCTTGTTTGTACGGTTCACTTCCGTATAATGCCACATTCCAGACAGATACTTTCCTTTTCAGAAAAGCTTTTCTTACTGTTACCAACTGCATTTTATGTCTGCTTTACTTTGCTCATCGTCAGTTATTCTGCTGCACAGACAGCAAAGCTGATCTACTCATTGTAATGTCTCATTTCTTAATTTCCTCATCATCGCCTAAAGTAATTCGATTACTCTCCACTACCCTTGTTGCTGTTCACCCTAGAACCTACACACCCACTCAGATCGACGGGCTTTCCGAATCCTTTGCTGCCTCTGATGAAGTTACTTTGTCATAAGCAAACAAAGCTTTTATTTCTTTCTCCTGCCCTTTAACCGCAATTCCGAATTTCTTCTTGGTGTCCCTTACAGCTCACTTAGTATACATATTTAAGTACTGGCGTGACCTTTGTCTCCGATTCTCTGTTAACTATTTACTTGAAAATCCACTGTTTCGCTCTGCGTGGGATGAAATTTTAGGCGGTTATGTCGTCAGTAAAGCGCGCATTTTAGTTTTTACCTGTGTGCGTTAACGTAAGTGACGCCCCAAAGAGGTTAAAATTCCCGCAGTTGCGTATGTGCTCGTAGTTTGTGAAGCTGTGGTCATCATTCTATAATGCAAGAGCGTGGATCGCGGAGGCACTCCTTTGTTAGCACATTTTGTCCATTTCCCTCACTTACATCGACGATTATTGTTTGATGTCAAGTGACTGTATTGTCCTTTTCAACACGAGCCCCGTCAACGTGGCGTGATGCGTTTAATCCCCTTTCCGCAGAGTCGGCGCCTACTGCAGGACCCACCAGCTTTTGTGGGCAGACCCCAGCGACGCCCCCCGGCCTCCAGTGTCGGGTTACGCGCGGAACACGTGCGGTTTGACGCTCTGCTTGCCTCCCCGCCATGTGCTCTAGCTAGCTCTTATCGCTCTCCCGTCATATTGCTTAAAGAATTACGAGCGTCGCCGCTGTAACGTTAAATATCTGGGCGTTTGCATACGGCACCATTTGAAGTGGAACCACGACATAAAAACTAACCGTAGAAAAGGCAAGTAGATTGAGATTTATTGGAATAATTCCGAGGAAGTGTAGTGTACTCACGAAGGAGATAATTTCCGAAAGTCTCATTCGACCGGTGCTAGAGTATTGTTTCTTAGTGTGGTACTTAGCAAGTAGGATTGAAAGGGACACCGGGGAAGATCCAAAGAAGAGAGGCGCGTTATGTCTCGGATTCGTTTAGTAAACACGAAAACGTTACGGAGAAGCTCACCCAATTCCAGTAGCAGACGCTACAAGACAGACATTGTGCGTCACTGTGTGCTTTACTGCTAAAATTCCGAGACAGCGTACATTCGTAAAAGTGTCAACCAACTATTGTTTCCTCTTACATCACCTCGCAAAAACGCCATGAAGGGAAAATTTGAGAGACTTGAGCTCGAATGGAACGTACTGTCGGTTATTCTTCTCTCTCAGCATTGGCGACTCGAACAGGAAATGGGAAATGACAGTGGCACATGAAGTATAATGCGGCTTGTGGAGTACAGATTTGGGAACAATAGGTTAGGTACACGCCAGTTGCCGGAAGTTTTATACTGTTGACTTTTCGAGGACTTGTATCAGGACTAGATGAAAATTTCGTGTGAGTGGCGATGGAACACTGTCGTATCAAATCAGAAATATACTTTTCTGTTATTCGACTTTGTCCGTTGGTAGTCGGTGCAATGAAACCACCAGTGAGTAGATATCTGAATTGTTATCCAAAAATGTCTTGTAAATTCCTCATCTATGACCGCTGTAACAATTTCAGCGGACTCAAAACGTATTTACGAGGCAGGTGTAAATCAGAGGGTACTAAATGCGGTTAATATCCTAAATGTTACAGCAATTTGTACATCAAATCACTCATCGTTTCTAATTGCAAAACCGTCTTTTTGCGTGAAAGGTAACACTAGGCTAATATTCCTGGTAGATGACATCGTTTTTGTCTTTTTCATGACATAACCACATTGATTTTACACGCTGCTTCGGTTACTGTTGTGTTCCCGCCGTGACGTTCCGTCCACAGTAAAGTATCAGCACATAAAATCAGTACATTGTTGAGACACTCGTTTTCGTAGGAGTTTTTCGTCAGTTTTCTCGTAATTAATTCTTCGTGTAAAATGTCCATCGCTATTTTTTCCTACATGCTTTTGGCGTGAAGTGCTTCATACACTTTTATCGCTATCTGCCGATACGGTAGAGACTGACGAGCCAAAAGTTTGTCAAGTGTTAGTGTACCTTTGGAACACATTACAGCAGCGATTCTGCGAGGCATGGATTAGACAGTTCTTTGTTGGGTTCCCGGGAGTATGTGGTATCGGATGCCTACATAGAGACCGTGCAATTCCTGTAAATTACGGTCCGGTGGTTTGTGGTCGCTTGGCACGCGATAGCGTCCCAGATGTGTTCCATCGAATGCCCAAAAGCGAATTAGGTGGCAAAGATATCAACGAGAGAGTATAATGCTCCTGTAACCACTGTATCATGGTTCTGACCTTGTGATACGGACAGTTATGGTGCTGAAAGTTGCCATCGTCTTCAGGGAAGACCTCAGTAATGAAGGGATGCAGATGGTTCGCAATAATGTTCAAGTAGTCCACATCTGTCATGATGCCTTCGATTTCCGTCATCGGTCCCTTTGAAGCCCAGGGTTATGTCCCTCCTACGTCCTTGGGGCGGTGCACGTATCTATTTAGCAGACTTTGACCTTGATGACAGCGTATCCGGATGCGACCACCGATCTGTTATAACAGGAAAAAATGATTCACCGCATGAGGCGACACGTTTCCATGTATCTATTGTCCAACCTCGATAATCCACTGCCCACTGCAATCGTAATTGACGGCGTCATTCGGTCAGCATGGGAACACGTATGGATCGTTTGCTGCGTAGCACCATGTTCAACAAAGTGCGCTAAACCGTGTACTCCGAAACGTTTGTGCCCGGAAAAGCATTCTACGAGTACTCTGTCGTCGTATATGCCGCAGATGGCCGCCCGTCCTAAACGACCTGTGTTGAGGCGTGGACATCCAACACTGTATCCCCTACACGTGGTCTCTCCGTCCCTCAACCACTGTCCTTAGATTGTCGCTTCAAAAAAAAAAAAAAAAAATGGCTGTGAGCACTATGGGACTTAACAGCTGTGGTCATCAGTCCCCTAGAACTTAGAACTACTTAAACCTAACTAACCTAAGGACATCACACACATCCATGCCCGAGGCAGGATTCGAACCTGCGACCGTAGCAGTCGCGCGGTTCCGGACTGCGCGCCTAGAACCGATTGTCGCTTCAGTAGCACGCGAACAGCAGAAGTGCTCTTTCCCAATCTGTCTTTGTGCAAACGCGCTGACGTTAGTGGATATTCCATATCGGCTCCATATTGTCACTGGGAATGATTCCACATTCTGCTGTGTCTCACCTGTGTACTTTCCTTACCGCACCACGTGCCTAACTGAGTCTCCGAGCGACATTCAATCTCGTGGTGCAGTGCACTTGCTCTCTGTTTTCATGTGTCGTCGTATACCGTGAGGTAACGCCGAAATCTTGCATAATAATACCTTTTGCGAAGATTTTTATAACTGCAGACGCAGCCGTACACAGGGTTCTAGAATGGTTTGTACGTCATTGAAGAACATACCCATGATCTGACATCAAGGGGCGGGGGTTGAGTGCGCAACTCGTTGCAGTTTCCCGGTCGGTGGCAAAATATTAGGTTGGTGCATAGGTTCGTAGCGGTTTTGTTTTGCATGTTGGTGTTCAGGTTGTTATGAGTTTATCGAATGTCATTTTTTATTTGTATTTCACTGTTGCTATTTGAGTTTACATATTGTCATTTTGTCATTTGGAGATAGTGTGTGGGGCTGCTGGCGCTAGGAAATGAAGTGTCTAGTGGAGAAATTGGAAAATTTCCAACATTCTCTTGCGTTTGAATTCAGTATAGGACTGACAGCATCGAAGGCAGTCAGAAACATTTGCGCCTTGTATGAGAATAATGCCACTGGGCAGAGCAGAAGAAGAAAATGATTTTCTCGTTTTAAGGAGGACCGTTTTGACAGCAATGACTCTTCACTTTCAGGAAGACCTTCGGTGTTTGGTGGAGATCGTTTAAACGGATTAACCCACAATGATCCATGTCAGTGCACTCGAGAAGTGGCATGGCAAATGTGATAAACTGTGATAATTCCACCATCGTGCAACATTTGCATGCAGTGGGGGAGGTTCAAAAATCGGGTATACGGGTACCGCATGCTCTGAACCGAAATCACTAAACCAGTGGGTGGCCATATGTGCATCTCTGCTTGCTCGTCATCAGTTGGCGTGTGAAGAACACCGACCATTCCTAGACTAACGTAAAACACTCTACTGGAGTTGGGTTGGGAAGTCATTCTGCATCACCTTACTCACCATGACTCGACGATTTATTCTCCTCAAAACCACATGATTCCTATTCTCGCAGAGTCGAGAAGTTACCCAACCGTTGGAAAACTGTTGTAAAAAGTGAAGGAGAGTATATGATTGATGATTAAAGTCCCTGTTATGTGTATCTGTTACGTTTATTAAACTTAATGGAAAAACGCTACGAACTTATGCACCAACCTAGTAGTTATGAAATTTCACGACAAATGGTGCTGATTACTCTTGCCACTTATCAGTATCTATTACATATTTCGCCTTTCTTCAAACTGATACTGGAATGATACGTCTGTCTTATGACACGGCAGGATCCTCCAAGGTTGTTTACCTTCCACTGCTGCATATCCGCCAATAACATGCTGCACCGGCTGCCCGCATGTAGGAAGAACCTACTGTGTAGGCAACACGCGCAACAAAACTCATGCGCATACATCAGTAAACGATTTGACGAGATTTTGACGCTTGCAGGGCGTTTCTAATTATGGATACTGTACAGAACTGTAATATTATACAGCCCCTATGATTCTGATATGTTCGCGTTCTGTAATAAAGGTGATGGATATACACACAGTTAAGGAAACGTATTTAGTTTGCGTGTTTTACGCGGTTATAATTTTCCAGTTTGAAGGAGTTGAGAAAATATTTCGTCAGTAGTTACAAGACTGCGCCCCTGTCTGATATAATGTTTACCGTTTGATTAATAATTAATGTAAGTCTGTGTTTCTTTATTGTTGGTGAGAGCAGTGCGCTTCCCTGTATTCATTTCGTAGTAATGGAGTACGTGCCTATAAAAAAGATGAAAAATAATACTTGGAGAAGCGCAGCTGTCAACCGATCACGTAGAAAACTGGGAGTTAATGTCAGGAAACATTTTATTTTGTGGTGACATAATTTGTTCACATATATATCACCATATTTTGACCAACCGAAAGTAAATAACACTGGCGTTTTCTGTGAGAACAGCCAGAATTAAGTATTCCAAGGTCATTATAAACAGTTTTCTTCGTTAAAATGAAATTGTGTATTATGAATATATGGTCTTGAGATTAGCTTTTAGCTTATATAAACGATATATGGGAGGATAAGACACTAAAGGAAAATACAAGTGTTGTACACATTTTTTTCCTTTTTCGTCTCAGAGGTATGGGCACTCAATGTACGGAAGAAAACATTAGAGCAAGTAATACAGTTCACACAAAAGATGGTTTTCGGATCTGATCTCCGAAAACATGAGTACGTAGAGAAACGAACACGCCGTTATCAAAGTATGGTGAGATAAATGAATGACAGACCGGGAGTAAAATCTTTCTGAAGACGATATTTGCTATTTATTGGGTAACATATGAATCTTCCTGGCAGATTGTGTGCCAGACCGAGACTCAAAATCGGGGCCTTTGCTTGCCATGAGCAAGTACTCCGCCAACTGAGCTACCCGAGCACCACTCAGTTTACCATTGTTCGCGAGAGGAAACAAGGCCAGCTGGGAAGCATTCCACTAACACTATGTATTCTGAAACCCCCAAAAACATACGTTTTTCAGATTAGGTGCATTGTGCTGCCATCGACTGCCAGGTACTCCATATCAGCTACCTCAGTAGTGGAAACGTGGAAACGTACGTACAGCACAAAAGCGTATAGGCCGACCTGTCTGTTGACTGACAGAGACCGCCGACGGTTGAAGAGGGTCGTAATGTGTAATAGGCAGACATCTATCCAGACCATCACACAGGAATTCCAAACTGCATCAGGATCCACTACAAGAATTAGGACAGTTAGGCGGGAGGTGAGAAAACTTGGTTTTCATGGTCGAGCGGTTGCTCATAAGCCAACCACGCCGGTAAATGCCAAACGACGCCTCGCTTCGTGTAAAGAGCGTAAACATTGGCAGACTGAACAGTGGAAAAACGTTGTGTGGAGTGACGAATCACGGTACACAATGAGGCGATCCGATGGCAGGGTGTGGGTATGGCGAATGCCCGGTGAACGTCATCTGCCAGCGTGTTTAGTGCCAACAGTAAAATTCGGAGGTGGTGGTGTTCTGGTGTGGTCGTGTTTTTCATGGAGAGGGCTTGCACACCTTCTTGTATTGCGTGCACAGACCTACATTGCTGTTTGAAGTACCTTCTTGCTTCCCACTGTTGAAGAGCAATTCGGGGATGGTGATTGCATCTTTCAACACGATCGAGCACCTGCACGGCCTGTGTCGGAGTGGTTACACGACAATAACATCCGTGTAATGGACTGGCCTGCACAAAGTCCTGGCCTGAATCCTATAGAACACCTTTGGGATGTTTTGGAACGCCGATTTCGTGCCAGACCTCACCGACCGACATCGATACCTCTCCTCGATGCAGGACTCCGTGAAGAATGGGCTGCCATTCCCCAAGAAACCTTCCAGCGCCTGATTGAATGTATGCCTGTGAGAGTGGAAGCTGTCATGAAAGCTATGGCTGGGCCAACACCATATTGAATTCCAGCATTACCGATGGGGGGCACCACGAACATGTAAGTTGTTTTGATCCCATAGTGTACATTCGATGGAAGAAAGGTCCGGGCAACGAATTACGCAGTGCATTCTTCGTGCATGTCCTACTAAAAATCATTAGTTCCCTAGACATAGTCCTTGTATACCGGCTCCTCATTTTATCCGTGATTGTATTTATTGTCTTATATGATGATGCAAAATTCGAACTAAATTTATGGGTAGGTAAAGAGCAATAAAAGGTTTTCATCTCAAATAAGTACACTCGCACTTTCCTGTTGTATCAATTTCGGCGGTACTCAAAACACAGCAATGCGTTTCTGGTTCTCCCTTCGTGACAGACTTGATTGTACAATCCATAGGATGTTGGGACTAAAACTGTGAAAAGGAATGGCCCTCATTTTACATCGACCGGCTTTTCGTGTATTCTGCTACTTAACACAGTATCAATACTGTGATGATGTTGAAAAAGTAATGTTGCAGCTTGCACGTTTATTAGGCGTCTGTTAAGAGTACAAACTCCAGGCGGCTAACCGAAAAATTGTTTTCTTTAGCATGTTTACAATGTTGGAAATACCCTATTGGTTCCGAGACGACGTTCTAGTAAAGGTTGCTTGTCACTATTGTAATCCAGGCAATGTCAGAATTGTGACTGAAGATGTGATGAGAAATCACGTAGCGTAGTGTTGTCGTTATTTGTGACAGTAGGAAAGGGAGATGCCAAAACCCGATTAAACCAGTTAAAGTAACATTATCCAGTGTTTAACGATCCAGTATGATCAGACCTCTACCAACTTTGTTACATGATCTGGGAGACAGTGTGGAGGGTTTGTGATTTAACTCAGAAAATTGTCGCGCTTTCTGGTGATTGGGAACTCCGTGTATAGTATGGTTGATTGCTTTGGCGATTTCCATGGTGATCAATGGCGAAAAAGGAGAAAGTAACCTCACCATCAAGCCCTGAAGACCACGCGATAGTCAACCGACCGCTGTGTCGTCCTGTCATTCATCATCGGATGCGGTATGGAGGGGAATGGGGTCACTACACAGCACTCCCGGTCTTGTCGACGTTCCGACCTAGAAGTCGCTACCTCTCAATTAGGTAGTTGCTCAGTTGCCACCACGAGGCTGAATGCAACTCGGCCCAGTCCTACCATCAAGGAAAAATCCTCGGCAGTACTGTCAGTCGAACCCGAGCCCCCCGCATGAGGGTCTGTCTCATTGATCACTCGGCTACAGAGGCGGACAATCACTAGCGAATATATCATAAAATATGTTTTCAAATGGTAGTATAAACAGTTTTCTTCGTGTCGGTTGTTTATTTACTAACTGACACAATAGTGCTTTCACCAAAAGGCAACTGAAACGTTAAGTGTTACTCCCTCATTGTTTTTCCTGACATGTTTGTAGGTAGCTTTATTTATCGTTTTGTATTCGTCTCCATTTGATAATTATTGTAACAGTCACCAGCGCTTGTTATTCTCATATTTCTGAAATAAATTGATAAGTGTTTGCTATAGTTTTCGTATTAATTTCGCTTCGTTATTCTATCTGAAGTCTAACCTAAGCCTCGGACACACTACAACATTCAATAATTCGCAGCTAGTACTCAAATTAGCTGTTAAAAATCAAATTAATAGTGAGACGAAGAGCACACCCTGCGTCAGAGGTGTGGAAAGGACTTAGCTGCACCCCCTTCCCCCGCTGGAGGTCCTCCCTCCTCCCAGACTCTGAAAGACTGCGTGAATGTTTTCATAATTATCATAACTTCTTTTGTACTCGAAAAATGTTGAAGGAGAGTGAAATCTGCATCTGAAATGTAATATTCCATCGTGCTTAAAGTTGCTTACGGAAGTTTCCATTTTCAGTTGTTTTGCGTCATGCAAGTCACGCGCAGAAGCTCTTTGCCTTGTTGGGTAGCGAAATTGGCAAGCGCTCACTCGCTTTACTTTGCCGAAGTCTGGGGATCGGATGTCGCACGGGGGTTTCCAGAGCACGGCTGCCATCCTCTCTCCTAGAGTTACAGGGGGACGCGCAGAGCAGGCGGCAAATGCAGTTTCCTGGTAGCCGTGCCAGTAAGACTGCACAGCCCCCTAGGTAATCATATCCTGCGCAGATCTTAAATGGAGCATCCGAAGAGCTCCAATGACATCGTGCTTGCGGCGTTCATTGCGCACGCTCCGTATGCGAAAAAGAGATGTAATTGGCCAGAATAAAGAAGCCACAGTCTCGCCTGTTTTACTGAGGCCTAGGGTAGCACTACGACGCTGTAATCATGAAGTTATTTGCGGTCGCTGTTGCCTCAGTGCTTGGCCTAATGGCAGGTTGGCTGTCACCTTGGAGTGCGTCTACCTCCGGAAAACTGAACGAAGGTATAACTACAATTTTCCGACACAGCACAGAGTGACACAAGGTTACGTTGGAAAAGTAAAAACTGCGCTTAATGGCACTTCTTCAGCAAGTAATTCACATTCTTTGTACTGTACCTTTCCTGACAATAATAATGTCTGCCTCTCATGCTGCAGTTAGGAAAGACAACTACGGTTCATCAAAAGGTCATGCTCTTCGATTCTGACAGTTAACATCCTAAGATCTCTTTCTAACTTCTTAATTTGATTTATACTTTTTACTAAAATACACTCCTGGAAATTGAAATAAGAACACTGTGAATTCATTGTCCCAGGAAGGGGAAACTTTATTGACACATTCCTGGGGTCAGATACATCACATGATCACACTGACAGAACCACAGGCACATAGACACAGGCAACAGAGCATGCACAATGTCGGCACTAGTACAATGTATATCCACCTTTCGCAGCAATGCAGGCTGCTATTCTCCCATGGAGACGATCGTAGAGATGCTGGATGTAGTCCTGTGGAACGGCTTGCCATGCCATTTCCACCTGGCGCCTCAGTTGGACCAGCGTTCGTGCTGGACGTGCAGACCGCGTGAGACGACGCTTCATACAGTCCCAAACATGCTCAATGGGGGACAGATCCGGAGATCTTGCTGGCCAGGGTAGTTGACTTACACCTTCTGGAGCACGTTGGGTGGCACGGGATACATGCGGACGTGCATTGTCCTGTTGGAACAGCAAGTTCCCTTGCCGGTCTAGGAATGGTAGAACGATGAGTTCGATGACGGTTTGGATGTACCGTGCACTATTCAGTGTCCCCTCGACGATCACCAGTGGTGTACGGCCAGTGTAGGAGATCGCTCCCCACACCATGATGCCGGGTGTTGGCCCTGTGTGCCTCGGTCGTATGCAGTCCTGATTGTGGCGCTCACCTGCACGGCGCCAAACACGCATACGACCATCATTGGCACCAAGGCAGAAGCGACTCTCAACCCTGAAGACGACACGTCTCCATTCGTCCCTCCATTCACGCCTGTCGCGACACCACTGGAGGCGGGCTGCACGATGTTGGGGCGTGAGCGGAAGACGGCCTAACGGTGTGCGGGACCGTAGCCCAGCTTCATGGAGACGGTTGCGAATGGTCCTCGCCGATACCCCAGGAGCAACAGTGTCCCTAATTTGCTGGGAAGTGGCGGTGCGGTCCCCTACGGCACTGCGTAGGATCCTACGGTCTTGGCGTGCATCCGTGCGTCGCTGCGGTCCGGTCCCAGGTCGACGGGCACGTGCACCTTCCGCCGACCACTGGCGACAACATCGATGTACTGTGGAGACCTCACGCCCCACGTGTTGAGCAATTCGGCGGTACGTCCACCCGGCCTCCCGCATGCCCACTATACGCCCTCGCTCACAGTCCGTCAACTGCACGTACGGTTCACGTCCACGCTGTCGCGGCATGCTACCAGTGTTAAAGACTGCGATGGAGCTCCGTATGCCACGGCAAACTGGCTGACACTGACGGCGGCGGTGCACAAATGCTGCGCAGCTAGCGCCATTCGACGGCCAACACCGCGGTTCCTGGTGTGTCCGCTGTGCCGTGCGTGTGATCATTGCTTGTACAGCCCTCTCGCAGTGTCCGGAGCAAGTATGGTGGGTCTGACACACCGGCGTCAATGTGTTCTTTTTTCCATTTCCAGGAGTGTAACTTCGTTTATGGTTGTTCACAGTGTATTAACCGTATACGGGGTGCTTATAATTAAAGTGTAGCTACTCACAGACATCCAGTGTGGGCTGTAATTATCGTATGGCATTGAAACTTGGTAGATTTTCTAATGCGTTAATCCAGAACCTATTTACGCTGCAAAAAAATTAGTTCCAGTTTTGGCCACCAGGTGCATGTTTGATGCTGAGAATGCAAGAAATGTGTATAGAAATGTTTCTATACATAATGGGCTAGGAACGAGACATCGACAGAAACGATCAAACAGTTGAGAACGGCATAATGTTGATTTTATTATTAACCGCCGCTTACAGAATTTGTACAATGTGAGCACTGCAGACATCGAGGTGTTGTGCAGCGCCAGATTTGCACTTGGTGGCGAAAATTGGAACTAATTTTTTCCAGGGTAAATTGGTTCCCCATTAACGCATTAGCATATCTACCTCGCTACCATACGGTAGCTACAGCCCACAATGGACTTAACGTGAGGAGCTGCACTTCAATTATAACCATATTTCCGTACTGAGACACGAACCAAAAGGTATTGCAATTTTCCCTTTGTTTTGCCGTTGATTAGCGAGATGCACTGTGCAATGTAGCTATTCTCTCGTGAGAGTTTTGGTACCATTTCTTATTGTCTGTCATAATATCATCAAGCCGTGTGGTTTCTTACTTTACTTCTTCGGTCTCGTCTTACGGTGATCTCTTTGAAGCTCGGTTAGTTCCACAAATTCGCAGGAAACATGGCCGAAGTAGTAACCTCTTAAGGAACTTGTTTCGACAATATAAAAATGACATTGAAGCACGAGGCAGGTGGTATTACGGTATGTGGGTGTTTATAGTGTTTTTGGTTAGTTCTCTTGCCGCACTTAAAAAACGCTAAATGCGGTAGGATATAAGCAAATTTTACAGCGTTGTGTACGGCGTACATTAGAGCAACAGTTTGCGGGCTGTGATTGTTCGTGTGCACTCTGACTAATAGCTGTCCGGATGCTTTTGGTCAAATAGTGTATGTACCTATCAAGCTTTCTTTCCGTGTGTGGTGGAGGGTACCTCGTGCAGTATTATCACATTTTTCCCCGTCTCCTTTTCCTTTCCTAGTCCCGAATAGTGGGCGGGAAGAAAGTCTCCATTTGTGCTCGAATCTTTATAATTTTACCGTCAAAATCTTTTCGCGAAATGTATGCAGGAGGAATTAATGTTCGGTCGAGTCTTTTAGAACGGTATACTCTTGGAATCTTAACCGTAAACCGCATCCAGATGCACAACGACTCTCTTGTAGTGTCTTCCACTGGAGTTGGATAAGCATCTCCATGACGATGTCGCGCTTACTGAAGGAAGCCGTGATGAAATGTGCCGCGTTTGTTTGGATTGTCTTTGTTTTCTCTCCGTGTGAACAATGCTGTACTCTCAGCTATGGAGGTTGACAACATTATTATACTCGTATGATACGAAATACCGGTTTATATTCAGTGTAGTAAAAAACTTAGCGCTTATTCGGCGATTAAGATACTTTTTTTCCTATCATACTTGTTTTTTAGAGATTATTCTGGTGGTGGTGGTGGTGGTGGTGGTGGTGGTGGTGACGGCGACGGCGGCGGCCGTCGTCGTGGTCGTACCCGTGGCCGTCGTTCGTGATGCTCGCAGAGGCTGGCTATGTTCAGTTTCGTTTCCATACGCAGTGTTACCAGACTGTTAAGGAACTGGTAGCCCATCCGTCACTTTCCAGAGATGGTGTTCAACATGGAGGTCAGCGCTGAGACAGGATGTACTTCGTAGACTCATCACCAGTTATAGCGTACTGCCAACTACCTCGTTTCGCGTGGCACTTTGACGTATCTGTTCAGTATGATAAAAAGACAGCTTTTACATCAGTCCCGAGACACAAAATGGGCGTAAGGATAGATTGGCACTGGATTCGGAGCGTCCTGTGCAAGGAAGTGCTACCATAGCAGTGTTGGGTGTGGATACATAAAAGGCGCCCCCGCTGCGTCCAGCCAGAGCTCGTATTTCACGCGGCCGGGGAGGCTAGACCCGCTCCTCGCCACCCTGCTCCGGGCTGGAAACTGGAGAAGCCGCGTCTCACATCTCACGCCGAGCGCTACGCTCCGGCCGGCTCTTGAATCGGTTCTCCTTGGCGGAGGAAAGCCCTTGTAAGGCGGCGCGCTCGCCGCTACCGAATATAGACGCGACTCTTCGCGGGGCCATATCCAGCCGCTCTCACCGAACTCCGCCGCTTGCCTACCCCCAGCCGTGCCTCCGCTGGCGGAAAGCGAACCACAGAAAAGTAAACGGCCAAGAGGGTGCCACCTGACACTAATTTATGCTGCTGTGGTTTTTTTGGATTCATTTAGCTGGCTGGGCTCCGAAGCGCGTATCGCACTATGAATTAGCTTTCAGCCTTCCTGCTTCCAGGGCTTCTTTCCGTCTTCTCTTTTGTTTTGATGTTGTCCAGGTTTCACACCCGTACAGGGGAAGACTCCAAACGAATGGTTTCCTTATTTTCAGACTGATGAACTTAGCAGTAAGTTCGTTTTTAAATTAAATGCAATTTGGGCGTGCTGTATTCTGCGCCGATTCCATTCTGGCGTCCACACCCTCGCGATCGTGATTCCCAAATAGGAAAATTACTCTGTCACGTCTATTTCCTCTCTTCGTGTTGTAATTTTTAGAGGTTCATATTCTTCTCCAATACTGTATACCATCACTTAGTTTTTCTCTTATTTATTCTCATACTTCACTCGTTACAGCAAATCCTTTTCATTGTACTCACGGCCCTCTCTAAATCTTCTGTCGCCTCCATGGCCACAGCAATATTATCTGCATATCGCTTCATGTCTGTCGGCCGCCCATTACAATTTTTTCGCCACTGTAGGTGTTTCGCGAACCAGAGCTGACAAAGGTTCTTAATTAGCACAAAAATTGTGTTCGTCGTCTCGCAGACTGTTCCGTCCAATTAAGAGAGAACTTTTTATTTCCTATCATCTGTGTGATGACGTGTTACGTCGATACGTCAGCTAACGTACAGATTATACCCTCGTGTACTACTACACCATTTACTCCAAAAAGAATTATCATATTATCAAAAATTTGTCAGATGAAGCTAATGGAGACCAAATTTGTTTCTTGTGTAGTAGATATGACACCTTCAGCTGTACTTATAGGTCTTAAGTAATTTGCAGTATATTTCAAAACTCCATTACACGATCTTCATACCCCTGCCAGGTGATCATTTGGATACCGGGTAGTCATCAGTATACATCTCATTGAGAGCACAAAAATCTGTATGCGCTAGGCTGATTTTTCTTTGCGATTTATGGTGTGAACGGCGGCACCACATCGACTAAACTAGTTGGCGACTCTATCTGATCTGGTAGTCTAAAAGATCACAAAAATAATTCGTACTCCAAGCAATCGTTAACGAGGAAGTCTACGGAACAGTACATCCCGTTTATCTCCCGTTAGAGAAGTTCCGAAATCTCATACGAGAAGGAACGTTGCAACACTACTCTAATTAAAGAAAACGGCCCCTGCCTGGAAATTTCACTGTAATGCGCGGGATTGCACGAAAATGGAGCGATACACTCGGATTGTAACTAACAACCAGGCAAGAAGTGCGTCAGCAATTTTAAGTCGTAAGCGCTTGGCGCCATAAACACTCTCGGAGATTTTGCGGGTGGCTGAGTGCCGCGACGCGACGTGCCGCCGACACGCTCGGCCAGGGCGTGTGGGCGACGGCGAGCCGGCCAGAGCCGCGACGCGCTGCCGTGCTCCCGTGTCACCCGGACACCTGGCAGCCAGCTAAGGGACGCCGTCTGCCCTCGTGCTACTCGCACAGCTACGGCAAACCGTGCCTAGCCGTCATCACCGATTTCGTCCAAGTTTGTGGTACGTGCAGGGCGTGGCCAGAAATGAAAGGGCCAAGCGTTGAGGAAGAACAGCAATTCTGAACACAATATGCGTTCCGTCATTACGTCTTACACAGCGATATAGCGACTTCGTAGGCTCCTGTCTATAACAAATTATGTAGTAGGTAGATTTAAAATAATCACAGTAGTTCTAAACAGATCCTACATTTACTTACACTACTGGTGATTAAAATAGCTACACCACGAAGATGACGTGCTATAGACGCGAAATTTAACCGACAGGAAGAAGATGCTGTGATATGCAAATGATTAGCTTTTCAGAGCATTCACACAAGGTTGGCGCCGGTGGCGACACCTACTACGTGCTGACATGACGAACGTTTCCTACCGATTTCTCATACACAAACAGCTGTTGACCGGCGTTGCCTGGTGAAACGTTGTTGTGATGCCTCGTGTAAGGAGGAGAAATGCGTACCATCACGTTTCCGACTTTGATAAAGGTCGGATTGTAGCCTATCGCGATTGCGGTTTATCGTATCGCGACACTGCTGCTCGCGTTGGTCGAGATCCAATGACTGTTAGCAGAATATGGAATCGGTGGGTTCAGGAGGGTAATACGGGACGCCGTGCTGGATCCCAACGGCCTCGTATCACTAGCAGTTGAGATGACAGGCATCTTATCCGCATGGCTGTAACGGATCATGCAGCCACGTCTCGATCCCTGAGTCAACAGATGGGGACGTTTGCAAGACAACAACCATTTGCACGAACAGTTCGACGACGTTTGCAGCAGCATGGACTATCAGCTCGGAGACCGTGGCTGCGGTTACCCTTGAAGCTGCATCACAGAGAGGAGCGCCTGCGATAGTGTACTCAACGACGAACCTTGGTTGCACGAATGGCAAAACGTCATTTTTTCGGATGAATCCAGGTTCTGTTTACAGCATCATGGTGGTCGCATCCGTGTTTGGCGACATCGCGGTGAACGCACATTGGAAGCGTGTATTCGTCATCGCCATACTGGCGTATCACCCGGCGTGATGGTATGGGTTGCCATTGGTTACACGTCTCGGTCACCTCTTGTTGGCATTGGCGGCACTTTGAACAGTGGACGTTACATTTCAGATGTGTTACGACCCGTGGCTCCACCCTTCATTCGATCCCTGCGAAACCCTACATTTCAGCAGGATAATGCACGACCGCATGTTGCAGGTCCTGTACGGGCCTTTCTGGATACAGAAAATGTTCGACTGCTGCCCTGGCCAGCACATTCTCCAGATCTCTCACCAATTGAAAACGTCTGGTCAATGGTGGCCGAGCAACTGGCTCGTCACAATACGCGTCACTACTCTTGATGAACTGTGGTATCGTGTTGAAGCTGCATGGGCAGCTGTACCTGTACACGCCATCCAAGCTCTGTTAGACTCAATGCCCAGGCGTATCGAGGCCTTTATTACGGCCAGAGGTGGTTGTTCTGGGTACTGATTCCTCAGAATCTATGCACACAAATTGCGTGAATATATAATCACATGTCAATTCTAGTATAATATATTTGTCCAATGAATACCCGTTTATCAACTGCTTTTCTTGTTGGTGTAGCAATTTTAATGGCCAGTAGTGTATTTCAAACTAGCAAAAATTATAATTTAAACACAACTTACACAGCACGTCTGCTCGCTACCACAGACTACCACAGAAAGGCAAAAAACAGTGATGAGCTCGCGCTCTTACACAAAATCAAGAGAAAAGTTTTTCCTATTCTGTTCTATTTCAGCAGCAAATCATTTCAACAGCACTGCCTGATCATCGATACATTTTTTACTACAGTGTTCCAAAATACAATAGTTATTGTATTATTACATTGCATTGAACGATTAGACAATGTGTACGATTTTTCTTCTACCTCATACCGAACTATGCACAGGGGACTGCCTCTTTATAAACATTAACGAAAAAATATTCTTCCTCCAAAAAGTAACACTTTAAACTGTAGTAGTACGATGTAGCAGCCAGTGATCAAAGTTCAACAACCATAAAGAGTTAGCCCCGCTTCTCTCGTAACGTTTGCAGTGAAAGACTGCGTGATTCACGACTCCGACTGTTGGGTCATCATATTGGCTGTAAGGCGTGGTCAATCCACTTATTATATATAAATGATCAGGAGAAAAAAAAAGAGATCCACCGTGCCCTTGTCAGTTTCTGCTCTTTATAATTCATTCCCACATATATACAACTCGTCATACTGTGAACTTAAGTATGTGCAACACCAACTTTGTAGCCGCGTGGTCTAAGGCGTCTTTTCACGGTTCGTGCGGCTCCCCCCCCCCCCCCCCCCCCCCCCCCCCCCCCCCCCGTCGGAGGTTCGAATCCTCCTCGGGCATGTGTGTGTGTGTTGTCCTTAGCGTAAGTTAGTTTAATTAGTGTGTAAGCCTAGGGATCGATTGCCTCAGTAGTTTGGTCCCATAGTCCTTACCACAAATTTCCAGTTTTTACCGACTGTGTAAAGCACTGCCGTCAGCATGACAGACATGAGTTCTTGATCTTCGAAGAACCACACGCTTTCCACGTCACAACTATGATGTTATATCGGAACCAGTACCATAAATAAATACACTCCTGGAAATGGAAAAAAGAACACATTGACACCGGTGTGTCAGACCCACCATACTTGCTCCGGACACTGCGAGAGGGCTGTACAAGCAATGATCACACGCACGGCACAGCGGACACACCAGGAACCGCGGTGTTGGCCGTCGAATGGCGCTGGCTGCGCAGCATTTGTGCACCGCCGCCGTCAGTGTCAGCCAGTTTTCCGTGGCATACGGAGCTCCATCGCAGTCTTTAACACTGGTAGCATGCCGCGACAGCGTGGACGTGAACCGTATGTGCAGTTGACGGACTTTGAGCGAGGGCGTATAGTGGGCATGCGGGAGGCCGGGTGGACGTACCGCCGAATTGCTCAACACGTGGGGCGTGAGGTCTCCACAGTACATCGATGTTGTCGCCAGTGGTCGGCGGTAGGTGCACGTGCCCGTCGACCTGGGACCGGACCGCAGCGACGCACGGATGCACGCCAAGACCGTAGGATCCTACGCAGTGCCGTAGGGGACCGCACCGCCACTTCCCAGCAAATTAGGGACACTGTTGCTCCTGGGGTATCGGCGAGGACCATTCGCAACCGTCTCCATGAAGCTGGGCTACGGTCCCGCACACCGTTAGGCCGTCTTCCGCTCACGCCCCAACATCGTGCAGCCCGCCTCCAGTGGTGACGCGACAGGCGTGAATGGAGGGACGAATGGAGACGTGTCGTCTTCAGCGATGAGAGTCGCTTCTGCCTTGGTGCCAATGATGGTCGTATGCGTGTTTGGCGCCGTGCAGGTGAGCGCCACAATCAGGACTGCATACGACCGAGGCACACAGGGCCAACACCCGGCATCACGGTGTGGGGAGCGATCTCCTACACTGGCCGTACACCACTGGTGATCGTCGAGGGGACACTGAATAGTGCACGGTACATCCAAACCGTCATCGAACCCATCGTTCTACCATTCCTAGACCGGCAAGGGAACTTGCTGTTCCAACAGGACAATGCACGTCCGCATGTATCCCGTGCCACCCAACGTGCTCTAGAAGGTGTAAGTCAACTACCCTGGCCAGCAAGATCTCCGGATCTGTCCCCCATTGAGCATGTTTGGGACTGGATGAAGCGTCGTCTCACGCGGTCTGCACGTCCAGCACGAACGCTGGTCCAACTGAGGCGCCAGGTGGAAATGGCATGGCAAGCCGTTCCACAGGACTACATCCAGCATCTCTACGATCGTCTCCATGGGAGAATAGCAGCCTGCATTGCTGCGAAAGGTGGATATACACTGTACTAGTGCCGACATTGTGCATGCTCTGTTGCCTGTGTCTATGTGCCTGTGGTTCTGTCAGTGTGATCATGTGATGTATCTGACCCCAGGAATGTGTCAATAAAGTTTCCCCTTCCTGGGACAATGAATTCACGGTGTTCTTATTTCAATTTCCAGGAGTGTATTTGTTTAAAATTTAATATCTTTGGTTGATTTTGTTATGTAAAGCGAAACATATCAGTGTCGGATGAAAATTTACTGAAGTTCTTCCGCCACGTAAACCCTTTCAAAAGATTTTTCGTTTTAGACAATGGTTATGGTATTCCTAGTGTTTCGCAGTTCTTTTCCAACACCGAACATTCGTTCTTTTCGTCAAAATTAATCACTGCTGATACTCGGCTGTAATGCCGGGCTCGGAGAGACTCTCGTTCACTAACTTCCTGATGCTCATCGCCATTCAGAACGTGGAAAACATTTAGGTAACAACTAATTGATTCATCACTTTGCTAGAAGTCTCGTAATGCTACGGAGAATGAGTAACACCAGTGTTCTTCCAGCTCAGATGTCATTACTGAAAAACAGCCTTTTTAGTTAAGAACTAATCGCAATCTACACGGGTCATAAAAAATTTACTTGATCCTATTTGTCTGTCTTCGAAGTTATTTGCATAGCTCACGGCAGACTGTAAGTCGAAATCAGGTTGCCAGTCTCCGTTATTAGAACCACTCGTGAATTTAGCACAGTGAAAGAGATTCTGCCATTCAAGGGCGCGAGAATTGTACCACTCATTCCTCATAATACCTTGTGCAAGATTTTCTAAAGTGCGTAATTTCATCTCATTCCTCACTTCGTGATAGCAATTGGGGCTATGTTTGGTAAAATGGAGACAATGAAGTGCATGAAAAAACTCTTGATAATAAACCGATCTACTCTTATTTCGTAGCATTTTTACTATTACAACGTACGTTTCCAAGAAACAACTTCCGTATAAGGGCTTCAGTAATTTTATCATTTAAGTCCTCCTGTCATAATCTTTTGAAATAGAATTTCTGTGTGTGTGTGAATCTACTGGGACTACCAACAGATTGTGTGATGAGAATATGTTCGTGTCTGCCAGTCTGTATTCCCGGAGGAACGCTGATACTGTCTGCCTGGTCGTTAATTTACAAAATGAACATGAAGAGTCTCTTATAACTTACCAAGGGACACACATGAAGTTCCATAACATCTTACCTTGGCATGAGTTCTATTTGTTTACAGAATAAGAAATTTACTCCGTAAAAGAAAGGAAAAAAAGGTTTGAGAATATCGAGAAAAGAAGCTGCCCGCAGTTTATATGCCTGGATTACCGCGCTTCTCTTGCGATACGACCGCCGCACGGCTGCAGGGACGCGTGTTATGTAAACACGTGTTGGCCGGATGCTCGTTGCGTCCAGCAGGGAACGCCCATGGTCAGCAGGGGGCCCACGTGCAGGCAGGGTGTCAACCAAGGTTCATTCGTCCACTCGGCTCCGTAGCATCTCTCTCCATATACATGTTCAGAAGGCAGTCGTTTGCTAATTAGATATCTCTGTTTACTATGCATCACTGGACAGCATCTGCCATGAATGGAGGACAATATTCGATAGAACAGCTGGATATCTAAAAGATTTGTTGTTGTTGTGGTCTTCAGTCCAGAGACTGACTTGATGCAGCTCTCCATGATACTCTATGCTGTGCAAGCCTCTTCATCTCCGAGTAACTGCTGCAAACCACATCCTTCTGAATCTGCTTAGTGTATTCATCCCTTGGTCTTCCTCTACGATTTTTACTCTCCACGCTTCCCTCCAATACTAAATTCGTGATTCCTTGATGCCTCAGAACGTTTCTTACCAACCGATCCTTCCTTTTAGTCAGGTTGTGCCACAAATTCCTCTTCTCCCCAGTTCTGTTCAGCACCACCTCATTAGCTACGTGACCTACCCATCTAAGCTTCAGCATTCTTACGTAGCACCACGTTTCGAAAGCTTCTATTCTCTTCTTGTCTAAACTGTTTATCGTCCATATTTCGCTTCCATACATGGCCACACTCCGTACAAATACTTTCAGAAAGGACTTCCTGACGCATAAATCTATACTTGATGTTAACAAATATGACCTTCTTCAGAAACGCTTTCCTTGCCAGAGCCAGTCTACATTTTATATCCTCTCTACTTCGACCTTCATCAGTTATTTTGCTCCCAAAATAGCAAAACTCATCTGCTACTTTTAAGTGTCCCATTTCCTATATAATTCCCCCAGCATCACATGATTTAATTCGAGTGCATTCCATTATCCTCGTTTTGCTTTTATTGATATTCATCTTATATCCTCCTTTGAAGACATTGTCCATTCCGTTCAATTCCTCTTCCAGGTTCTTTGCTGTCTCTGGAGGAATTACAGTGCCATCGGCAAATCTCAATGTTTTTATTTCTTCTCCATGGATTGTAATTTCTACTCAACGTTTTTCTTTTCTTTCCTTTACTTCTTCCTCAATATACAGATTACAACACATGAGGTATAGGCTGCAACCCTGTCTCACTCCCTTCCCAACCACTGCTTCCCTTTCATGCCCCTCGACTCTTATAACTGCAATCTGTTTTCTGTACAAATTGTAAATAGCTTTTCGCTCCCTGTATTTAACCCCTGCCACCTTCAGAATTTGAAGGAGAGTATTGGTTCAAATGTTTCTGAGCACTATGGGACTTACCATCGGAGGTTATCAGTCGCCTAGAACTTAGACCTACTTAAACCTAACTAATCTAAGGACATCACATACATCCATGCCCGAGGCAGGATTCGAACCTGCGACCGTAGCGGCGGCGCGGTTCCAGACTGAAGCGCCTAGAACCGCTCGGCCAGTTCGGCCGGCGAAGGAGAGTATTCCAGTCAACGTTGTCAAAAGCTTTCTTTAAGTCTACAAATGCTAGAAACGTAGGTTTGCCTTTCTTTAACCTATCTTCTAATATAAGTCGTAGGATCAGTTTTACCTCACGTGTTCCAACATTTCTACAGAATCCAAACTGATCTCTCCCGAGGTCGGCTTGTACCAATGTTTCCAATCGTCTGTAAAGAATTCTTATTAGTATTTTGCAGCCGTGACTTATTAAACTGATAGTTCGGTAATTTTCACACATGTCGACACTTGCTTTCTTTGGGATCGGAATTATTATATTATTCTTGAAATGTCCGCCCCTGGTAGCTGAGTTGTCAGCGCGACGGAATGTCATACCTAACGGCCCGGGTTCGATTCCCGGCTGGGTCGGAGATTTTCTCCGGTCGTGGACTGGGTGTTGTGTTGTCCTTATCATCATCATTTCATCCCTATCTACACGCAAGTCGCCGAAGTAGCGTCAACTCGAAAGACTTGTACCAGGCGAACGGTCTACCCGACGGGAGGCCCTAGCCACACGGCATTTCCATTCTTGAAATCTGAGGGTATTTCACATGTCTCATACATCTCGCACACCACATCGTAGAGTTTTGTCATGGCCTCCTCTCCCAAGGCTATCAGTAGCTCTAATGGAATGTAGTCTACTGTCGGAGCCTTTTCATATCTCCCATTTGGTCTTCGTCTTCTTCCATTTCCATAATATTGTCCTCAAGTGCATCGCCCTTGCATAGAACCTCTATATACTCCTTCCACCTTTCTGCTTTCCCTTGTTTGCTTAGGACTGGTTTTCCATGTGCTCTCTTGATATTCATACAAGTGGTTCTCTTTTCTCCAAAGGTATCTTTAATTTTCCTTTAGGTGGCATCTATCTTATCTCTAGTGATGTATGCTTCTACATCCTTACACTTGTCCTACTGCGTTTCCTACTTAGCCACTTTGCGTTTCCTATCACTCTCATTTATGAGACTTTTGTATTCCTTTTCGTCTGCTTCATTTACCGCATTATTATATATTCTCCTTTCATCAATAAAATTAAATATATCTTCTGTTACCCAAGGAGTTCTACTAGCCCTCCTATTTTTACCTACTTGATCCTCAGCTACCTTCACTATTTCATCTCTCAAAGCTTCCCAATCTTCTTCTACTGTATTTCTTTCCCATGTATTTGTCAATCGTTTCCTAATGCTCTCTCTGAAACTCTATACAGCCTCTGGTTCTTTCAGTTTATCCAGGCCCCATCTCGTTAAATTCCTACCCTTTTGCAGTTTCTTCAGTTTTAGTTTACAGTTCATTACCAATAAATTGTGTTCAGAGTCCACATCTGCCCCTGGAAATACCTTACAATTTAAAACCTGGTTCCTAAATCTGTCTTACCATTATATAGTCTATCTGAAGTTTTCCAGTGTCTCCAGGCCTCTTCCACGTATAGAAGCTTCTTTCGTGATTCTTAAAACAAGTGTTAGTTACGATTAAGTTATGCTCTGTGCAAAATTCTACCAGGCGGTTTCCTCTTTCATTTGTTACCCCCAGTCCATATTCACCCACTACTTTTCCTTCTCTTCCATTCCCTACTGCCGAATTCCAGTCCACCATGACTATTAAAGTTTCGTCTGCCCTAACTAACTGAATAATTTCTTTTATCGCATCATACATTTCTTCAATCTCTTCGACATCTGCGGAGCTTGTTAGCGCATAAATTTGTACTGCTGTGCTCGGTGTGGGCTTCATGTCTATCTTGGCTCCAATAATGCGTTCATTATGATGTTTGTAGTAGCTTGCCCGCACTCCTATTTTTTATTGATTATTAAACCTACTCCTGCATTACCCTTATTTGGTTTTGCATTTATAACCCTGCATTCACCTGACCAGAAGTCCTGTTCCTCCTGCCACCGAACTTCACTAATTCCCACTATATCTAACTTTGAGCGATCCATTTCCTTTTTTAAATTTTTTGACCTACCTGCCCGATTGAGGGATCGGAAATTCCAAGCTCGGATCCGTAAAACGCCAGTTATCTTTCTCCTTATAACGACGTCGTCCTGAGTAGCCCCCGCCCGGAGATCCGAATGGGGGACTCTTTTTACCTCCGGAATATTTTACCCAAGAGGACGCGATCATCATTTAACCACACAGTAAAGCTGCATGCCCTCGGGAAAAATTACGGCGGTAGTTTCCCCTTGTTTTCAGCCGTTCGCAGTACCAGCACAGCAGGGCCGTTTTGGTTAATGTTACAATGCCAGATCAGTCAGTCATCCAGACTGTTGCCCCTGCACCTACTGAAAAGGCTGCTGCCCCTCTTCAGGAACCACACGTTTGTGTGGCCTCTCAGCGGATAGGCCTACCCCTCCGTTGTGGTTACACCAACGGTACGGCTATCTGTATCGCTGAGGCAGGCAAACCTCCCCAAAAACATCAAGATCCATGGTTGAAGGCGGGGCAGAAAGGTTCAGCATTGCGAAACACGTGACGAACGACGTTGGACGCATCTACAATACGTCCGAGAAGTTCCCATACCCCCAGGTAAATACAGTATATTGTATAGTGAAGTACTTGCGTATAAAAACTGTGCGCGCGTGCCGGCCGGGGTGGCCGAGCGGTTCTAGGCGCTACAGTCTGGAACCGCGCGACCGCTACGGTCGCAGGTTCGAATCCTGCCTCGGGCATGGATGTCTGTGATGTCCTTGGGTTGGTTAGGTTTAAGTAGTTCTAAGTTCTAGGGGGCTGATGACCTCAGAAGTTAAGTCCCATAGTGCTCTGAGCCACTTTTTTGTGTGCGCACCTTCGGGTCTTACACAGAGGTGTCAGGGATTGTGCTTTTAAGACTTCCTCGCCATTTTTGCCCATTACTCATTCGTACTTACCATTCAGAACATTCAGTATTTTATCTGTCACCTCTTGTGTGTGTGTGTGTGTGTGTGGTGTGTGTGTGTGTGTGTGTGTGTGTGTGTGTGTGTGTGTGTGTTAGCGCCCGCGTTTATTTGTCTTTTTTGCCCGCTACCTCAGACAAGAATTAATTATGTCTCTCCTTGCATTCCATATTGCTCTCGCGAATTATTGTCGTATTTCAATCCATAGTGTCTACTTAATTAACGTAATTTACAGTGGAAAAAAAGAGCTTATAACGCTTGAAATTTCGTCTTCTCGTGCGCTAGTTTTTAACCTCTGTTACGAGACAGTGGAAATATAATAGACCCACGAGTTAGGACATGCTCATTACGTAGTAAAGTAGCAGTAGTATTCACAAAACAGTTCTCCAAATGTCGATGACCTGGGTAAAACCGGTTTAAGTACTGGGTAGTGGCTCGTACAACTGCCAGTCAACAAACAGAATGGGTTTAGTTTTGCCTCATGAATATAGGTGTCTAGCAGCTCACGGAATGGGCAATAGGTAATTATATGCTTATTCTCTCAAGATCTTGCTAAATACTTGACACAATGTGGCGTTGTCCGGATCAAAATGGAAACATAAATGTCGAAACTGGTAACGAAAATAAAAACTACTGATTGCGGCAGAGTTAATATTTTAGTATGTTACCAAATATAGTCTGCAAGTCCTTTTTCAAGTCAACATGTGAGGGATAGGGAGACTTTCATTCGCGCTCTGCTACGGCCACTACTGACGGTACTTTATCAGTGCATATAGACCCTCGTTGTCCGTAGAACACAACCAGCGCCTGTCTGTTTCCACTAGTGCGTTCGCTTAGCAAAGTAATCACAGGTGTATAGCCGCAGCCACATACTTCTCTGCACATCTCAGCGCCGGTAACAAATTTGTACCCGTGGAAGAAGTGTGAAACTCCTGTGACACTGTATTAAACAATTATCCGATGTTTTGAAAAGCAGCCTAACATTCAGGAGACAATTCAACTATGGAAAAAGGGTTAATTTTTTTCTATGTAATGTGTCGTAGGTGCACTTCATTGATAGCAATACATGAGAAACTGGAAGATAAACTAATGCCGAGGAACAGTCATTTAGACCTCAAGCATGTTGACGCATATTTACTTTTTGCGGCGCCTGCAGAAGAAGAGGATAGGTGTAGCATTTGGGTCAATTATTGAAGGTATTGAGGGAGTGACCTTAAGAAGGTAAATTAATTAGGTTACAGTTAGGAGTAAGGACATGTTACAAATGCCTATTCTACGAGAAACTGCTTGGATATTTTTGTAAGCTTATAATTCTGCAGCAATAAATTATGTTGCACTTATTGTTTTTGAGATAGGGTAACCACTAACTTCGAAACGCCTCAGCGATGCCGGGTGTAGCGTATGAAATTTGTGTATTGTTTGAACAACTTCCAGTGGCGTTACCATCGACAATATGGCCACAGCTTAAGACCTGTCCGAACTGTGTCACAGCCAAGAGGACGTTACGACCGTTCCGTGTTCAGTCGTGAAAACCTAAAAAGTTATGTAAGCTTACAAAACTCATAAACATCAAGGAGTAAATCAATTTTTTGTGAAACGCCCGAAGTAGTGACCTTGTCTGCTGCCTCATGTCTGAAGTATGTTGAATGTTACTGAGAACTGGTTTGCTGCACAGAAAAATGGATCATTTGTTGTACACGCGAAGTCGTTATTTAGTCTTAGTCGTGGAGCTCTTACTCCTGATATTTAGCATAAATGTTTGCTGGAATCCGCTGACCTCTACTGTTCGATAACACACGTCACCGGAAACTCTAAGTTACGCGTCTGAGAAGGATCAGATTATTGTGGGTGTGGAGTTGTGGCAGATATTTTGTCTACTACTGCGACGTCGTTAAATCCCAGAACGAGGCGGGTGTGAGGATAAACGGATTTCGTGGCTCAAGTCGGGAGCTGTCTCCATTGAGAGAGCGGAGTGTGCGTCACGGAGTGGCCAGGGTCCAGGGCGATAAGTCGTCCCGCGCTGTTTACACTGGCGCTCTACGTTCCAGCGTCGGCCAGGTCGTGATCTCCGTGATAATGCGGCGCTTGGGCAGCCGTCCATCAGAATTCCAGCATGCTTGATGCAACCGCGAGCTTGCCGTATCAAAGTGTGCACGTGAGCAAAGGCCTCGTGTTGTCTGGTTGGCGGCATGAATGTCTGGTTGCTTAATATTCATAGTACGGTACAGGGGTGGGACAGAAATATGGAAACACCGCGATAAATGCATGCTTAAACATAAATGCAAAAGCTAGACAAGCCTGTAAGGTGCACTGTTGTATTTGACCACCAGTTGCACCTGTGCAGTGTTCTCTATACGTTGCAAGTGTCAGTCGTGGTTGTTACTGCGCTCTGTGTACTTGTGAGCGCTTTATGCTGGAACTGAGTGAATTCGATCGTGGGCAAATTGTTGCGTGCACGTATGGTGAGTCCGTCCATAACCAAGGTAGCCTCAGTGTTTGAGGTTTCAAGAGGAGCAGTATGGAAGATTTATACCGCACACAAGGAAAGCGGATAAACATCTTCCGCTAAGTCACAAGGTCGACGACTATTGAAGAGAATTGTGACGCAAAATAAGAAGTCGGAATCTGTAAAACTGCATATCGCACTCGCGAACTCTGCCAGCGCCAGAACGACGCGAACAGAGCTCCAGAAGAATGTAGTTTCAGGCCGGGCTAGAATTCCAATACCACTCATTCGTTATGTAAATGCTCGTAACAGGAAAACGTGCTGCCGAAGCCATAAAACCTGACGCATGGAGCAATGGAAGAAAGTCATTTGTTCGGTTGAGTCTTGTTGCACACTTAATCCAGCTTCCGGCCGAGTTTGCGTCCCAAGAGTGAAACATGGCGGGTGATGATTTGAGCAGCCGTATCGTTGTATTCTGTGGGCCCCACGGGTACTCTTCAACGTCGCATTCCTGCCAAGGGTTATGTGATCATTTTGGATGATCAGGTCCATCCCATGGTACAATGTTTGTTACACAATAGTGACCCTGTATTCAGAGATGAAACCTGTTCACTCAGCTGTCATCGTCCCGGACTGGTTTTGTGGCATATGGATGAACTGCCGCGTGTCCCAGAACACCACAGTCACATTATTGAGTCTATGTAGTCTACTTTTGAGAGAAGGGTGCGTGATCGCTACACACCTGTATCATCGTTATCCGAATTTGCCACTGTATTGCAGGAGGAATGGTATATGATTCCCTTGACACCACCCAGAACCAGTATTTATCTATTCCAAGATGAGTGGATGCTGTTTGGAATGCCATCGGTTTTCCTACATCTAATTAGGCATAATAATGTGTTGTGTTCTATGTTTTTCCATATTTTTGTCCAGCTCCTGTATATACCGGTGTCAGCATCAGAAGAGAACGGATTGTTCTGTTTATCTCGTCGTGGTAATTGCAAGCATTAATGGAGTCAGTCATCTGGATTTTTCTGTGTGGAGTCATCGTCGAAAGAAATGTTTCCGCCGGTTGAACGACAGAAGCAGCGAATTGCACAGGGATGTTTGAAATAATTTATTGAAAAATTAAGTGATGATAATGGTATTATTGGCGGGTTGTTCGGCCGCCTCGTGCAAGTCTTTCTGTTTGATGCCACTTTGGCGACTTGTGTGCCTTTATGATGAGGATGAGGTGAAAAGATTAGGACAACATAAACACACCAGTCCTCGAGCGAAGGAAATCTTCGAACAGGTCAGGAATCGAACCCTGATCTCCGCGATTTAGATGGACTGACGCTAACCACTAGGCCACGAGCTGCGGGTAAAGAATTTATACCTCACTGCAGAGAAGAATGAGGTAATTAATCCAAATGGGAGGAGGACAGGTGGAACACATCACTTAACAGGGCCGGCCGCGGTGGCCGTGCGGTTCTGGCGCTGCAGTCCGGAACCGCAGGACTGCTACGGTCGCAGGTTCGAATCCTGCCTCGGGCATGAGTGTGTGTGATGTCCTTAGGTTAGTTAGGTTTAAGTAGTTCTACGTTCTAGGGGACTTATGACCTAAGATGTTGAGTCCCGTAGTGCTCAGAGCCATTTGAACCATTTAACAGGTACCGTTTAACAGGAAGTTGTGAACATCGACATCTACATGGGTATTCTGTAAGTCACACTTAAGTGTCTGGCAAAAGATGAAACATGCTGAAGGAATATAGCATTAGAATTTGCCGTTTAGGTAGAGTACGAGTGAAATTTCAGCCCAATTAGATGGGGTCTTGTTCCAGCTATTTTTATTTCAAATACATTTGCACTAACTAAGACAGTACTTCATACCGAAGTCAGTGGCGGCTCAAAACTACGCATTCACAATTATCTCGCAAACTGTTTGCTTGCGGAACTCATGTTGATTGAAACGTTTTTCCTTCTGTTGTATACTTTCACCTGGGTATGTTTTCGCTATTAATTATGATACAATCCAGTGTATCTAGGCGTAACGTCGCGAAACGCTAACTGGAACGAGCTTATGCGGGCAGTTACATGGAAGGCGAATGGCCGACGATTTCTCGAGTGCGTTCTGGGAAAGTGTAGCACACCTATAAAGGAGAACACGAGCAGAACAATTTTGCCACAGATTCTTGATTACTGCGCAATTTTTTGGAATGTCGACCAGGTCAGATTAAAGGAAAGACTGAAATAATAAAATGGCGTGCCACTATGTTTGTTACCGGTCGCTTCGAGAATGTTATGTATATGCCGGGTGAGGTTAGATGGGAATCCCTGGAGGGAGGAGACCTCTTTTTTTATCCCTCGCAAAACGCTATTCAGGAAGTCTTCCACCAAACTTCAGAACGAGTCTCTTGTCTGCAACGATATTCTCGTAGGACTTTAAGGACAACATAAGCAGCATTGGATCTCGTATGCAGTCTTTTAAGAAAGATCGTGGTCGAGTTAATCAGTAGATAAAATCTGTTTGACAACAAAATAAAACATACACATACCGTTAAGGTACATCATATATGAACGAAAGAAAAATGCAGTTACAATTGATAATACGTCCAGTCACCTGCAGCGTCGATAATTGGAGTCTCCAAGGCATGCTTGAAACAAAGTTTTTCGATTATTCACGCGGGAAAGACCTTCAGATGCATCGAATTTGCGTTGACAGCTGTTTCAAAGTGAATTTTGCTTACGCCTGACTCAATGTTAGAAATTCGTTTCCCGAAAGAAAGAAAAAAAAGGTTAGCAATCATTTTTCCACTTTTTTAATCACTTTACCGACTGAGTTTCGGTCTTCAAAGTTATCCACATTTTCAACCAATTTATAGCGTGTTACCAACTTTTCTACAAATGAATTCGATTTCCTCAAATATTTAGAAGCTGCGGCACGACTCATTTTCGGATCTTTTGGATGGCTTAAGAGAGATATAGGTCCAAAACGCGACGCGGGAGCTCCACTTACGTGTCTTCTTCTGTATATGAGTCAACAATTTGAAGTAAACTCAGGCTTTACGGAGACTGCAAAAGAACAAAGATTCCGTCTGTTGGGCTGTGAAAGAACTAGGGCGATATCTTTTACTATCTGTGTGTAATGCCGACCACGCTGTTACTTAACAGACTGTACATACAGGCAGTCGTTCTTCCTTCGCTTCTACTGCGAGTGAAACGGGAAGGAGAATGTCTGGTATTGGTACAAATTTCACATTTATTAAAATAGTCCGGATAAATTTCTTGTTGAAACGCAACGTTTTCGTTCCCACTTGCATTCTACATCGGTAGGCATTAACCTGTGACATGCGCTGTAGCCCCGTCAATTCAAAAAGTTTAGAGGCAGGGTTAATAAAAAGTAGAGAAAGTTAAGATTCTAGTTATAATGCGTTAGGAGTTGCACATAGTCTCCACCCACTTAAGTGCAACGCACGGAGCATTCATACAACCATGTCAAACTGTCAGAAAAGTCCTCCTTTGGGACGCTATTCAAATTGCGCGTCATATTGGCTTCAATGTCAGTCATGTCGTCGGAGCGTTGAACCTTCGTCTGAATTTCCTCGCTTTGTCATTTTGTGGACACATTTTGTCGTTTTGTGATAGGTCCATATTGATAACACTAAGTCTCGTCGCCGATCATGATTTTTTCGAGGAAAGAGTTGTCCGCGTTTTGCGGTTTAATCAAGTGTGTGCCTTCCACCTTAGGAACAAGCAGGCCGACAGAAAACTATAGATCGAACAGAAAGGGCAACTATTAGAGCATTGCCTTAACCCCAAATATCTGGGCTTAACACTAGATAGAGCCCTTACATAATAACAGCACTGCCTTAACACCAAACTAAAAGTTAGCGGAAGAAATAATATCGTTTGCAAGGTAATAAGATCTGAATGGGTGGCGAAACTCGGGATCCTCAAACCTCAGCATCGCCCTGTGTCACTCTGCCCGCGAGTATGCGGATCAGCACAGGCAAAGCAAGTTCTTGTCGACTTTAACGAGACAAGCAGAAATCATCGCCGGGTGCCTGAAGCCCACACCTCTGGGCAAGTGATACCACCTACCTGGCGTCGCTCCTCCAGCCATCCCTAGAGAGGCAGCAGCATTTAAAGAACGATTTAAATCAAAAGGATTGGAACGCCACCTCCTCCTACAGTCGCCAACCTGTTCACCAGCGATTAAAATCGAGGTAAAGTTTCCTGAGATCGACGGGAGATCATAAAGAACCTAAAACCAGTGTGGACCTCAGGAGGGAGACCTCAGATCAGCACTGGATTGTAGCCGAAAGAGGAACTAGCGTTAGGATGCGATGAAACTTGGGGAAACTGGAAGGCTGTAAACAGACTACGTACGGGCACAGCAATATCTAGAGAAACTCTTAATAAATGGGGCTACCCCTTAAACTCAAACCTTTGCTAATGTGGAGTACTAGAAACCACGCTTCATAAGTACACCTTTGCAACGTACCACGCATGCACTGTAAAGATCCTTATGGCAGCAATCATGGCATAAAGACGATTTTCAAACCGATGAAGAAGATGAAAGAGGGTCTTAAATCGGCAAAGGAGAAAAGGGACCCACTTGAAATATCCAAAATATACCGCATACCATGCGCATGCGGAAAAGTTTATGTCGCAATGACTGGACGATCAACCAACACCAGGATCAAATAACATAAGCGACATTGCAGGTTGGGACAGGTGGAGAAATCGGCCGTGGCAGAGCACGCACTGTGTGAGACCGACCACGTATAAAATTCGTTGACACGGAAGTTCTGACTGTAGAGAACCATCACACCAACTTGTTCAGAGAAGCGAAGTACAAAAACACGGGAACAGCTTCAATAAGAAAGAAGCTGCAGCGAACGACCGTCGCAGGTAGCAAGAGGAGAACCGCAACGGAAATGACCGCGGAGAAGCCCTCGGACGTTGGCGCGCGAGGTACATATAGTCTGCGGCCGGCAACTCTACTCCATTTCACCACCAGAAATGGGGGTGGGGGGGGTGAAGCTTTGACAGTGCCAGTCACTCGTGGTGGTGGTGAAACGTCAGTAAAATCATCAGACGAACATCGCCTGAAGAAGCCGACGCGGAAGCCAATAGGCAGTTTGCCAAATGCAGTTGACGTCGCCCTTTTCTGAGCAAGAACTGTTTAGCTCTAGCTTAAAATCACGATGCGTATTTCCTGTTTTTATATTTGATGTACTGCTGCTCTATTTTGTGCTTCGTTGTATATATTTTGTGTGTGAAGGTTCTACACATTAGGATATGTCACATGATATTGCTTCTGACACGAATAAATAGATAAAGTTGTTGGTTCAAGCTGACTCATAGTTGCTACGCTGACGCCGCATATACGCCAGTGATGAAATCGGTCTCGGGAGGTTATGGACGGCGGGTGTACAGTTGATTGTGGAGCACGTACGTAGACGTACATGATCACACAAGGAGTGGTCGGGCGACTGTTGCGAAAATGCCAGAGCTGTATCGTCTGGGCACCCACGCAGTGGAGCCGTGTGATCCCGAATACAGACTGCAGTGGGCGCAAGGTCGTCCGCGTGGCGCCTCGTGCTGTGCCGGCATCTGGCTGCCGGCTGCTGGCGGGTGGGCGGACAGGCGCCGCAGCCAGCGCCAGGCGCGAACCGGCGTAACGAGCCGAACAGAGCCAGCGGGGGCGGCGGCGAAACCCCGCGCGCTGTGCCCGCTGGCCATTGTCAGCTGCCGCCGCGTCCTTGGCGAGGTCTGCGCTCCCCGCCCCACACTGCTCCACACACAACACTGCTCACCTTGTTCATCTAATACACCACTTCCTTTCCGTCCCTGTTTGCTTTTTTCTGTGGCTATTGTCTGCGACGGAGTCGGAGTAAGGTTTCGCGTTTGGCTTTGAGATGATGGGACAGGCCGGCCGTTGGTGGCCGAGCTGTTCTAGGCGCTTCAGTCTGGAAACGCGTGACCGCTACGGTCGCAGGTTCGAATCCTGCCTCGGGCATGGATGTGTGTGATGTCCTTAGGTTAGTTA
Source organism: Schistocerca piceifrons (assembly GCF_021461385.2). Lineage (NCBI taxonomy): Eukaryota > Metazoa > Arthropoda > Insecta > Orthoptera > Acrididae > Schistocerca > Schistocerca piceifrons. The sequence goes on along the minus strand of NC_060138.1, from coordinate 393,613,749 downwards.
GGTTTAAGTAGTTCTAAGTTCTAGGGGACTGATGACCTCGAAAGTTAAGTCCCATAGTGCTCACAAGGGAACCTCCCCATCGCACCCCCCTCAGATTTAGTTATAAGTTGGCACAGTTGATAGGCCTCGAAAAACTGAACACAGATCAATCGAGAAAACAGGAAGAAGTTGTGTGGAACTGTGAAAAAAATAAGCAAAATATACAATCTGAGTAGTCTATCCACAAGATAGGCAAAATCAAGGGCAATACCCCAGGTCCGCAGTGGTCCCGTGGTTAGCGTGAGCATCTGCGGAACGACAGGTCGTAGGTTCAAGTCTTCCCTCGAGTGCAAATTTTGCTTTATTTATTTTCACAAACTTATGATCTGTACGTTCGTTCATTGACGTCTGTTCACTGTAATAAGTTTAGTGTCTGTATTTTGCGACCGCACCGCAAAACCGTGCGATTAGTAGAGGAAAGGACGTGCCTCTCCAATGGGAACCGAAAACATTTGATCGCAAGGTCATAGGTCAACCGATTCCTCCACAGGAAAACACGTCTGATATATTCTATACGACACTGATGACGGCATGTGCGTCACATGACAGGAATATGTTGTCGACCCACCTAACTTGTACACTTGGCGAATGGGTAAAAAGATTCTTCTACCTTGCCCGATTTAGGTTTTCTTTTGGATGTGATAATCACTCCCAAAAAAGTGATGAAAACATAAGAGTTTGTCACATAAACTGCAACAAATGAATGCAACAGTTTCATAGTCGCACAGTTTTCCTTGTGCTCTGTCAAAACATATGTTTTTAACGTTTTCAAAATTTCCGTGTGTAGACCGTCAAATCCTGCATATGTTCAAGCAAATCTGAACATGTCCTGGAATTTTGGAGAGCGAAGTTGATTATGTAAGAAATTAAACTTTTCACTCGAGGGAAGTCTTGAACCAAGGACCCCTCGTTCCGCTGCTGCTCACGCTAACCACGGGACCACGGCGCTCTGGAGGTTACATTATCCTTTATGTTGCCCATACTCAGTTTGTATATTTTGGTTCTTTTTTTCATAGTTCCACACAACTTCTTCCTGTTTTCTCGATTGATCTGAGTTCAGTTTTTCAAGGCCTATCGACTGTGCCAACTTATAACTAAATCTGAGGGGGGTGCGATGGGGAGGTTCCCTTGTCAGAGCCATCTGGGGGGTGCGATGGGAAGGTTCCCTTGTCAGAGCCATCTGATGATGGGACAGTCTTTTCCTAAATCCTCGTAAATGGGTTGTGGCCCGAGCCAGCATGTCTAACTCAAAGGTTCGTAATTTCCCATGGTGTTCGGTGTTTCCCAACGTCTGTGCAGGTTTCGTGTCTAGGCATATCCTGTGCTAGGGTGGTAGTCATCACTGGAAGAAGCGGTTTTGGTTATATAGCTTTTTTCTTCGCGCCTGTTCAATCGGAATATTAGAACTACTCAAAAAACCGCATTCTGAAATAACCGATTTTCCGTGTTTTTATTCCTGTTATAATCCTAGAAATAGAAGAAAGATTGCAAAATTTTGACTCCCTAAATTTCCAGACACACTGAATTGAAATATCGTATTAAATAGCCAAGTAAAACGAAACTCAGTCCACGCACCGTTCACTGCTTTTCCCGAAAAATTATAAGTGACTGACTAAAAAACATCACTAGTATTCTCCTATTGATTCTAATTTTTTGGAACTATTCTCAAAAATCATGTTGTAATTGGGGAACATACTACTATTTGGACAGTACGAGTAGTCAGTGCTAAAGGGTTGAAACTAATGTTGAATAACTCAATTTTCCGTGTTAATTTGCCCGTTTTGAACGGCAACAAGTACATAAAGACTTGTTATTTAGACACAGGCAGGAGATTAGCTACTTTCTATTTTTGTGATTTGTTAAATTTTAGGTTTTCTCGATATTTCAGTTATTTTGTGGCTTCCTCCGTTGTAATAGGCTCGGGAGGAAAGAGAGTAGATATACAGTACTAATAAAAGCTAGCCTTTAGCACTCGAGACTGTACAACATTCCCTAGACACAGGAACGGAGCTGGACAGTTAACGAAAGTACTCCGTTTTCAGGCCACGAGTGGCCTACCGGGACCATCCAACCGCCGTGTCATTTTCCGAGGAGGATGCGGATAGGAGGGGCGTGGGGTCAGCACATCGCCTCTCCCGGTCGTTATGGTGGAATTCTTGACCGAAGCCGCTACTATTCGGTCGAGTAGCTCCTCAGTTGGCATCACGAGGCTGAGTGCACCCCGAAAAATGGCAACAGCGCATGGCGGCTGGGTAGTCACCCATCCAAGTGCCGGCCACGCTCAACAGCCCTTAACTTCGGTGATCTCACGGGAACCGGTATATCCACTGCGGCAAGGCCGTTGCCGGATATTTAATGACCGTGTGTCTAAACCCACTTACCCGGTCCTTCCCGCGGCGGTTGATCTGCTGCTCTCTGCACTGCCTGCTTTGATGTTTCCTGTAATAACCATTGTCTAACAGGGAGAGGAGCCACTCACACCAACAATAACAAGTTGATCTGGTAGAATTCACTGTATTCTGTTAAACACTCGCACAGGGTGGGGCTGCACTGTTTACAATTAACATTATTCCACAATGGACGTGATGAGTATTGTACTCCAAGTACGTGTCCGTAGTGATGTATAAGGTTGTTGTCTAAATGATGGAATCCAATGCAAAAACACTGTGCATAGAACACAAAATAGTCACTGTTCAACGGACGTTTTATCAGCCGACAGTTGGCACAGTTCTTTCAAGGGTTCTAAACAATTCCGTAGCGTATAACACGAGCGTGCGCGTGACCGAATCGCGACGTGGTTCTCCCGACACGATACACACGAAACCAAGAAACATCTTTTGGATAAACATTGATACTGCATCGGTAACACTGAAATTAAACGCAAAAATTGTGTGGCAAACCTTTTCAATTACTTCGCCATAAATTGTAAGATACGTGCTGCAACCACGTCATCAACACAACACTCCACCCACGCTCCACGAAAGCTACGCCACCACTCCCCATTGTTGCTCTGCGCTCGGCAGAGAGGCGACTATCGGTAGTCAACGATACAGTTCTATACTTACATCGTTTTTAATCTTCGTTGATACCGCACGTCGTAAAATACTTCCAGATTAGGGATCGTGTCATTCTGCAATACATCGGATGCCCGACGACGACAGTGAGAAACCATCATACAATCCAGATGGCCCAAGTTCTTCACATTGCACGTACAAGCGTACTGTCCAATAGGCCACACCACATGATAACAGGTACATTATTGTCTCAACAGTACTGTACCAGTTCTTATGTCATGTGTTTCTTGTTAGTTTCTTTCGTCATTGTTATTAAAACAGCACAGATGGCTTTTCCCATTTTATATAAAAACGCAGTATTGCAAATTTTACGAATAAGAATTGCTCCTTTTTTTTAAAAAAAAAAAGAAAAATGTTAGCGTTGCACCTATGGGCAACTGATATTTCGTTTTTTACCCAGTTATTAGTAAAATATAAACCTGTTATAACCGACACCAAACAAATACCGAAAAATATCGATTATTCGTAACTAAAATACCGGTGTCAACCGGTCGGTTTGGCCCATCTCTCTCCTGTCCTGGTTCCGTATTTTGTCTCAGAAACACAAGTGCATACAGCTCACAGTAAGCACGAATCACAGACTGATTGCGCACGCAGACTCATCCAACAGCACTAATGGTTTATTTGGATGGTATGGCTACGGACACGGAAAAATGTAGGAAATACTGCTTCCAGCCGTAAGTTTTCTTGTATTATTTTATTGTACCATTACTAGTTTCGAGATTGAGCCCATCGTCAGACGTTAGCTTTGAATTCTTTGCAAGTTTTACATTTGTGTTCTAAAACATAAAAATCTTTGTGATGCATTATTTTTATCCATTTTGGTTGGAGAACACCACAGCTGTTATCGTAAATTAGACTGTCGTAAAATATAGAGAATTCTTTGTATCGAGTACTTCATCTCGATACCGGTGACCTTTTTTACTCGATACTTTTACTCAAGTCATTATTTTATATCAGGTATCCTATCGAATGATCCTAGTTACGATTTATTCCATTTACTTCATTTATGAAACGCATTAGTTCCAACACTTTCAGCAACTGAACCGTGTTTGGGAGCGACAAATTGAGTGCATGAAAACGTTTGCAACGCTTCGCCAACTTTGGCAACGTTTCGTTCTCAGTTCGTATACTTGGGCTTCCTTTTTTTACAATTAGATTTGTTTGAGTTGTTTTATTAACTTTGCACTTCTGTGGTAAACTGGATAATCACGAAGTCAGATGAAAAATCTGTTTCATTAATTTGAAGTCTCCAGAAATACTGTAAACACGAAAAAGCATTTGCGAAAACACCCCACCATAAAAGCAAGGTAAAATTATTTAGTTAACGGGATAATAAAGAGTACATTAGTACAAAGTTTGTATTTTGTGATATGTATTGAAAGGAAAAACATTAGGTATTCGATATAACACTTGTGTTCTCCTTTTTGAAACTGGTGAAAATCTCTGAGTCTGTCTCAGTTGTCCACAGCTCGTGGTCTAGTGGCTATCGTTGCTGTCTCTGGATCACGGGGTCCCGAGTTCGATTGCCGACCGGGTTGGGGATTTTCCCTGCCCGGGGCCTGGGTTTTTGTGTTGTCCACATCATTTCATCATCATTCGTGACAGTGGCTCGATTGGACTGTGTAAAAATTGGACTGTGTAAAAATTGGACTGTGTAAAAATTGGACTGTGTAAAAATTGGACTGTGTAAAAATTGGACTGTGTAAACATTTGACTGTGTAAACATTTGACTGTGTAAACATTTGACTGTGTAAACATTTGACTGTGTAAACATTTGACTGTGTAAACATTTGACTGTGTAAACATTTGACTGTGTAAACATTTGACTGTGAAAAAATTGGAACTTTGTATGGGTGCTGATGACGGCGCAGTTGAGCACCCCACAAACCAATCATCATCTCAATTATAGAGAGATTCTCAAAACAGAGATGGAAAGATTGAAGCCTATAAAGAGTATATACCCAAGTCATTTTATCAAATCTAAGTATGGATATCTGCATCTATATGACTACTCTGTAATTTACACTTGGGTGATTGGCAGAGAGGTCATCGAACCAACTTCAGACCCTTTCTCGACCGTTCCATTCTCGAATAGCGCTCCAAAAAACCATCGGTTAATTATTGCCTTGCGAGCTCTGACTTTCCTTATTTTATTTTTATGATCATTTCTCACTGTGTAGATTGGTGCGGATTCGGAGGAGAGCATTAAAGATTGAAGTTCCCTGAAAAGATCTCGCTGCAACGAAAAACGCCTTTGTTGTAATGATTGGCACCGCAACTCGTATATCATACACTTGAGACACTCTACGCTATTTCATGATCATACAGTACGAAAAGCCGTTCTTTGAACGTTTTCGGTGCCTCTGTCTGTACTATGTGATAAGGATCCCATACCGCACTGCGGTACTCTAGCAGAAAACGAACAGGCGTAGTGTAGGCAGTCTGTAGTGGATTTTTTGCGTCTTGTAAGTGTTTTGCCACAAAAACTAAGTCTTTTGTTTGTCTTCATAACAATTTTAAGCTGTTCGCAATCGTAATCCTGAGGTATTTAGTTGTATTGACCGCCTTTAAATTTGTGAAATTTATTATGTAATCGAAATTTAATGGATTCCTGTTAGTACCCATGAGCCGTTGCTAAATTTCGCGTCAGTCAGATATCTTGGCTAAATTTCGCGTCAGTCAGATATCTTGGCTAAATTTCGCATCAGTCAGATATCTTGTCTGAATCATTTTTCAATTGGTTTTGATCTTCTGATGACTTAACGAGGCGGTAAACGATAGCATCAACTGCAAACTACCTATGAGGTCTGTTAAGATTGTCTGTTGTCTCCTGAATAGTTAACATTGATTAAGAACAGCAGAGGGTTTATAACACTTCCTTGAAGAAAACCAGATTTCGCTTCTGTTTTACTCGGTAACTTTCCGTCAGTTACTACGAACTGTGACCTTTCTGAAAGGATATCAAGAATACAGTCGCACAACTGAGACGATACTCCATAGACACGCAGTTTGGTTGAAAGCTACTTGTGAGGAACGGTATCGAAGCTCCATCCGAACAGGTCTCGAAAGGTCCAGCAGTACCGGCCTGCCGCCGTGTCGTCCTCAGCCAATTGATGCGGATATGGAGGGCCATGCGTTCTGCGTACCACTCTCGTAGCCGATGTCAGTTTTGGCGATCGCAGTCACTACTTCGCAATCAAGTAGCTCGTCGTTTGGCGTCAGAAGGGGTGTGAGTACTTCGATTGCAAATAGTGCTCGACAGATCCGGACGATCAGCCATCCAAGTGCTGACTAAGCCCGACAGTGCTAAACTTCCGTGACCTGGCGGAAACCGGCGTTACTACTGTAGCAAGACCGTAGGCAACGGTATCAAAACCTTTTGGAACTCTAGGAGTACGGAATCTGTTTTAACCCCTCCCCCCGCCCCCCTCAGTCGATAACACTCCTTTCTTCGTATGAATAAAGTACCGGTTATGTTTCACAAGAATGGTATTGTTTGAATCCATGCTGACCATGTGTCAATAGATGGTTTTCTTCGAGATAATTCATAATGTTCGAATTACATATTCTAAAATCGTATTGCAAATTGACGTCAGTGATATGGGTATCGATAATTTTCTTACGACTCCCTGCCAGTAGGCACGGCCTCGCTACTAACGGGCGAAAGACTGTGCCGCCACTTGTCGATCGGCCCATATTTGCGTGAGCTTAGCTGTGGGGCCGGAGGCGAGGGACAGTGCCGGGCGCCTTGGCCGTGTTCTGGCGGTCGGCGCTCGGCGCTGGCCATATACAGCCGCGCCGAGCCCGCGGGCCCGAAAGGAACCGGGGCCCCACAAGGTCGCCGTCTGCAGCCCCGCATCTCTGTTGTTATTGTTGAGAATTTTCTCAAGCCATTTGATGACTGCCTTTATTGGCTGTGCTGCGGCCGGTCACTAACGCACCCGCTAACGCAGTACATGCCTTATAGTGCACGAATTCACATTCGTTAACTGTTTGTGATACATGCTGTCCAAAGAAGGAGTCCCTGTTTTCAAAATTAAATATCTCGAAAACTAAGATCGACAAAAGAGCGCAACAGAACGTATGTTTATTCTCAAAGCTGTAAGAATTTTATACAGAAGTTGCGAAATAATTGGAAAAGCTGCTAACAGATGGCACTGTAATCTGTGTAGTTCGTACGGTATCAGCGCGCATAATTAAACTCGTCATCTGCAAACAGATTTTGCAATCATATCGCAATCATTTTGAAATGTCCACCGCTCGCCGTACGGAGGCGGCGCAAACGAACAGTGAAATTTGTCATCACATCCTGTAGTGTGTCAACAGAAATATGATTAAGATGCTACATAGATCGCCGAAGCAAGCTAGTCCGGCGTGGTCGGGTGGTTCCGGTAGACAGTGTCTTTCAATGTACCCCACGAAAAGTATTCAGCAGTCAGATCGGGCGAATTGGGGCCAGTCCATCCCTGCGCTAGTAAATTAGCAGTAATCCAACGCAGTGATTCTGTTCACGAAGTATTCGTCAGGAAAGCGAAACACCTGTTCGGTGCGGTGTGTTATGGCTCCATCTTGCATGAACCACTTGCTGCGTGTTCGCCTTTCCCACGCTAGCTGTGTGTGGCGACACATTGTTCCAGAATTGCAACGCGAAGTTCACTAGTGATCGGTTCTCACATGAAAAAGGGCCAATAATGGCTCTGCTGCATACCGCAGCCCAAACATTGAGTGAATACAGTAGTATCACTTCTCACAAATGGGGATTTTCGGAACTTCAAAATCGACAATTTTATTTATTCACGACTCCATTCAGGTCGAAGTGTGCTTCATCTGTGAACAAGATGCTGCCAGCATAAAATCCTTTATTATCAACCATTTTGAGAATCTGGTTTTGCGGTGACGCCTTCTGCCACACAGCTCCAACAGGTACGGCGTGGTGGCTTTTGAGTTTGGTTGGAAATGTGGGCGTAGGCTCAGTTTCAGCATTTTCTGCATGCTCTGACGCTTCAAAGCAGTCTCTGCTGCAATTCTTCGGACGGATTTCCTTGAATTTTATTGAATAATTCCAGAAACCGTGGCGATATTTCCAGGAATAGCTACAGTGTGCCTTGGGCCAACACTCCCCGATAGATCATCAAACACGCTGCCTGTTCTTTTGGCGAAGAGTTGCGAGTGGTTTTTGCATCGGGTCCCTTCGGAACATTAAAGCGCGTCTGAAAACTGCTCCTTGTTGCCGTAGGACTGTGTTCTAACCTGTGTTATTCCATTACCAGAAAAACACTTTGTTCAATGGAATGCCTGATTTTTTAACTTCTTCCTTCGATACGTTAACCTCCTTCGTTTCAATGGTAGAATTAATAGCTCTGAGCTGCGCGGAAGTATTTACAGCCACTACGTACAGCGATTACAGCGCTATCTGTTAGAAGGTTTTCGAACTATTTCGGAACTTCTGTGTAAAATTCTTACAGCTTTCACAAGCTTTGTTCCACTCATCTGTCGGCCTTAGTTTTCGAGATATGTAATTCTGAAATTAGGGGTTCTTAAGCTGGCACCCTCTAAGAACCCAACTCAAGGATGATCTTCGAAGTCTGCTAATTTTTTTTCATCCCATCTACGAAGTAGTAGTGACTAAGTCCAGGACTCGTATTCCTCAGAAAGAGCGCTTCGATCCACATCCGGCCATCTTCATTCAAGTTTTGTATCACTCAAGACGAATGCCGGTTTGCTTTCTTCAACAATTGCCCAACCTCATATCTGTACCCAAGTTGAAACGTTCCTTCGACTCGTCGGAAGTGTCGTGGCGTCGAGCGAACACTCGTTCGCGATCACGACCACGATCGTTACGCTTCTAGTAATGCTGAGCGGCGCGTGGGAAGATTAGACATCTGCATCTGTAAAGCGGAATCCCTACGATGCAGAACACTGGAGTTGGATGAGCTTCTCCATGGCGCTTTCGCTCTTATTAAATGAATCTGTAACGAAACGTGTTACTCTTCTCTGCAATATGGAAGCATCGGTTGAAAGAGGCCTTTATAAGGCACCTTCTTTGAGGTTCGATTTCCTTAGTGTTCCTGCAACGAATCTCAGTGTGGCAATTTATGCGACGTATTGCATCACGGAATCCCAATGAAACCTTTACCATCGTCACAGCTATACTTACAGAACAGTTTGTGTAAGAGTTTCCAGTGTTGTTTATATCAATAAGAAAGAATTAACGCTCTCACCAAAAAGATGTTAGAAGATAATTTGATTTCATGGGACAGTCTCTAGCTCTTAAGCCAATCACCGACTTCAACATTCAGCATTTACTGTGTACCTCTTGTACAGCATATTTCGCAGGTATTAGGGAAAATCTAGCCCACCATCTCGAGTCTGGCAGACAATGCGAATGGCGGACGCTGTACCTTGCACCCCTAACAGCCAAGATGATGTCCGGACCCGCGTCGTCGATCGGATCGTACTAAAAAATAAAATAAAATTCTTACCCCGATTGAAATCCGTAGCGAGTAATTGTCCCTCGAGACCGTAGTCTCGATAGGTGTACGGTATAATGAAAGATGTCAGCTGTGAAGAGTATGGCGTGAGGCAGATAAAAACCCCTCACTGTCGACATCACAAAGTGATTTCTTTTGTCGTTCTCTGTGTAGAAGGCTTCCCGCTACCGACTTCCTGTGTTAAAACCACTGCATGTAACTGAACCTGTATGAATCTTGGAAATATAAGGGATAATTCTGGTAGACTGAGAATGGTGACGGGTAGAATGGAGAACTTCAACGAATGAGAACGCTGTTATAGTGTTCGAGAAGGAATCGAATACACTTCAGAAAACCGACGCGAACCGATCGACAGTGTGAAAGGAAGGGGTTGTTATATTCGAATACTCGGCGTTAATACTCGATTTCACTGTGAAGTCAATTTTTTTAATCCTCGGTCAAACACTAGGTTTATTAGGTTGATGCATAAGTTCGTAGTGTTTTTCTTTTGCATATTGATGTTCCGGTTGCTATGGGCTAGTTATCGATTGATTTATATTTGTAGTTCACTGCTGCTGTTTGAGTTTTCGTATTGTCCTTTTGTCGTTTGGAGATAATGATTGGAGCCGTGGACGCTAGAAACTGGAGTGCCAGTGGAGAAATCGGAACGTTTCCCACGTATTCTTGTCTTTGAGTCAGATTACATTGGAGAATGGGGTGGGGTGGAGGGGGGGGCAGCAGGGGGGGGGGGGGGAGCAACCAGAAACATTTGCGCCATGTATGAGGATAATGCCACTGGACAGAGCATGGCAAGAAAATGGTTTTCTCGTTTTGAGAAGGATCGTTTTGACAGAAGTGACTCTGCACGTTCAGGAAGACCTTTGGAGTTTAATGAAGATCGTGTAAACGCATTTATTCACAATGATCCCCTAAGAACTGGCAAATGTGATGAATTGTATACTGTCTACTATTATGGGTACCGCGTGCTCTAAGCCAACATCACAAAAATCGGTGGGTGGCCATATGTGTATGTCTGCTTGCTCGTCATCAATTGGTTTGTGAACAACTCCGACCATTCCTATTGTGTACCGTTACTGGCGACGAAAAATGGTGTCTTTATGCTAAAATAAGGGAAAGAAAGGAATGGGTGAGCTCAAACAAAGCAGCAATTCCCCGTACAAGAGCTGCGCGCATACACCAAAAATAATGTTATGCATCTGGTCGAACAGTAGCGGTGTGGTGTACTACGAAGTGCTCCTCTAAGATGTAACCATCACTGCTGACGTTAATTCAACAATGAGAAGTCTTGCAGATGCAGTCCAAGAATAATCACCAGGAAGACCACGTGAAATGATGCTACTCCTCGATAACGGCCGCACACATTCTTCTAGACTGACAAAAAACATTGTACAGGAGATGGATTGGTAAGCCATTCCGCACCCACCTTATTCACCTGGTCTTGCGCCCTCAGATTTTCACCTGTTCCGTTCTCTACCGAACAGCCTTCAAAGAACTTCCGTTTCAGACGAAAATGCGCTCCGTACATGGCTCGACAAGTTCTTCGCCTCAAAACTACTCGATTTCTGCAGTCGGAAAGGTACCCCAGTGTCGTCAGACTTGTAAATAGACAAGGAGAATGTATTAGTGATGACTAAAGTTTCTGTTAAGTGCATCTGTTGTGTTTATTGAACTTATTGAAACATGCTGCGAACTTATGCAGCAACCGAACAGTTTGAGCCGGCCCCAAAGGCGTACAAGGTTCTAAAAGGTGGAAAAGAGTTGTTGGCGAAGGCCAAATGTTTGGATTCGAACCCCTTTCCAGCAGTCTCTTCTGGATTATTCCAGTAGACTTCTGCCGCACCTTAAAAGTAACTGTGCGGAAGCGTTCTCGAGACGTTCAGAATTTTATTGTGGCCAAGGTTGAGTAGCTATACCGATCGGCTCAGTTATTTGGCAGTGGCATCGCGCTAGACTAAATAGACGATACGTGAGAATTATAGTGTGGTGGTGAGACGGAAGGACAAGGTTGGCTGGGAGGGGTGGGGCGACGCACTCGGGCGGCGTCCTTGGCAGCAGCGCAGCGGCGGCCAACTGGCCAGCTGCTCGGCTATCTTTCCCGCCGCTGCGGCCGAACCGGAGATGCGGGCCAAGGCTGCGCCAGCGCCGGCGGCGGCACTGGCGTTGGCGGCTTGCTTCCTGTCGGCCGCGCCCCGCCTCGCAGCGCCGACGGCTGGCAGTCACCTGCCTCTTCCAATCACACTACTGATCAAAGCTTTTTAGAGAGCAATACGAGTAGTCACGGAGTTTTAACTATCGTCTCGAAAGAATGAAGCTACAACCATGGTACGTGGCAGCGGTGTTATCGGTTTCTACGAATGGAAAAACAGGATAGCTCTACTGCTTTGCGGAAACGTAGAATTCCTTAAATACGTAGGATTAATGTTAAAACTAACAAACTAGCCAGGATAACCGAGAGCGCTAACGCGCTGCTTCCTGGAGTCGGGTTGCCGCGCCGGCCCCGGATGGAATCCGCCCGGCGGATTAACGACGACGGCCGGTGTGCCAGCCAGCCTGGATGTGGTTTTTAGGTGGTTTTTCACATCCTACTAGGTGAATACCGAGCTGGTCCCCACGTCCCGCCTCAGTTACACGACTCGCAGACATTTGAAACACATTCACACTATTTCACGATTTACACTAGACACCGACAGCTGGGGTACACAAATTCCGTCCTGAGGGGTACGGGGTGGCGGCAGGAAGGGCATCCGGCCACCCCTTACAATTAACATGCCAAATCTGGTTAATCATGGCCAACCCTCCGTAGCCACGGGACAAGGCGCAAGCGATAGATAGAATGTTAAACTAAACTGTGCGGCTGCTCCCGGCGGAGGTTCGAGTCCTCCCTCGGGCATGGGTGAGTGTGTGTGCCCTTAGCATAATTTAGGTTAAGTAATGTGTAAGCTTAGGGATTGATGACCTTAGCAGTTAAGTCCCATAAGATTTCACACACGTTTTTTTTTGTGTTAAAACTAACAAGAGGAGGCCCGCAGTCGTGCTTTTTGAAACCATCTATACGGAATTGTAAGTCAACGTCCCAGGTATCACAGCCTGCAACCGTTCACCCTCGTGCGCCCTCAGCTGCAACGAATCGTCGAAAAATGATTTCGGAATTTCACATGGTGCACCACAGCTTTAAAAAATGAATGTCATCATACAGGCTGGTGCGTAGCGTAAATGTTACAGTAAATGTCTCGTATGCAAGAGTTGGCGGGTTCCGATCTCGCCAAGTGCTTTGAAATCTTTTTCATTATTTTTATTCCGTCTTTTCCGTTTTATTTTTATTTCGTTAATGGCTTTAATAGTAATTGCTTTATTTCCATCCCTTGGTCACGTCATTTTAATCACCACATTAACTATGGCAATAGCCGGCCGTTGTAGCCGAGCGGTTCTAGGCTCTTAAGTCTGGAACCGCGCGACCGCTACGGCCGCAGGTTCGAATTCTGCCTCGGGCATGGATGTGTGTGATGTCCTTAGGTTAGTTAGGTTTAAGTAGTTCTAAGTTCTAGGGGACTGATGACCTTAGATGTTAAGTCCCATAGTGCTCAGAGTCATTTGAACCATTTTTTGAACTATGGCAATAAATTGCTCGCATCTTTCTTATCCAACCGGAGTCGCTGTGTATGTGAATTTAATTATTTTTATTTATCTGTCGTAACATTTAAACATTTGAGCATGCCAATCTATCGGTTAAAAAGCAAAAGAGGAATTAATATGTTTATGACACAGCGCAGGGGTGTTAAAAATGTAATTTTCTGCACAATATGAACATTTCCTAGGATGCTAATCGTCATAAAAACATTATAACATAAATTCTTATTGCACTATGGAAAAATAACGCATTTAAAAATTTAAACGAAAAAAGAGATTATAAATAAAACGAAATTCAAGCAAAATGTGGACTTGAAATAATGAATGCAGTAACATGGACAAAAACATAGGAAGAGAAATTAAGTAGATTTTAATGCTTGGAAATAATTAATATTACACGTATAAAGATTACAGGGGGAAAAGATTTATGGCAACAAAAAATGAGAGCAACTGAAAAAGTCAATTCGGTAATTAAAATGACGTGAAAAAGGAAAAGAAAGAAGAAAACGTATAAACCAATTAATTGAATAAAAAATGATCAAAGTAATTTCGATAAATATTTAAAAATAAAAAATTTGAAAGCACTTGATGAGATTCAAATCTACGATCTGCTGCAAATTTGGTTGTACCATAATCATTACGCTACGGAACCAGTCTGTATAACATGTCTTTTTTTACTTTAGAGTATCAGGCGGAATTCTGAAACTTTTTTTTCATCGTTTACTCGCAAACGAGAATCCACCAGCCTCAATGTCTGCAGGGTGTGATACATGGGACCTTGACTTACATCACGGTATAGATTGTTTCAAAAAGCCGATCCCATTACTGAGGAGCTCACCTTGTAAGGCTCCGTAAATGAATGCTGGAAAACGGAGGTTACACCTGAATCGTGGAAGACAGCGAGACGTGATAACCTCTCTTAAAAAACCTGTGAGAACTATAGAGCAATCTTCTCTCTTCTGTTTCCTTCCCTTACCCATATCTTATGTTGGGTCGGCATTTTACTCTGGATTTAGCGATGTTGGTGGCACAGAATGGACGGTGCCCTGTGTGTCCCTTCTAGAGGAAGATATTGAAAACCTGTTTTCACACTTTTCGCAATCGCCTCGATTCTTATAGCCTATCTTCGAGCGTCAGGACTCCATTTGTCTTCCGGTTCCTGGTTTTTCGCAGTTTCGGCATTTAGGCTTGGTGGACCACACTGGAAGCGTCTGTGCCATCTACTTCCTCTCATATGACGGTCCATTTTTGCCGTTCATTCCCAGCTACTCAACATATATTGTTCCAGCATTGCTCCCATTCAGATGCACAAAACGAATTGCCGTGCGATATCCCACTTGGTCACTGGAATTTTTTTAGCGTCGTGCTGCGGTACTGTGGCGCTGGTATTTCAATGTGTACCGGTACTGCAAACATCTGTCTAAAAACAAACGAAAATTGATTACGTGGCTAGTTTTTCGAGGTGATAATTAAAACTTTACCTCCTCATCCCCTCTCTGAAACGGAACATGATATCTGTGCACGTCATACATCGGGGTAGGCAGGGTGCAGAACGTATTACGAAGCTCTGATTCCCCTAGGTGATTTAAGAAATTTATATTACTTTATCTATGTTTTCCGTTTGTGCAAGTGAATGAAAAACATATTATTGCTATACGTATATGAGTTCTACAAAATTAATATCATCTTCTTGGAGATGGGATCTGTCTGTGCAATGAAAGAAGAGTGTATCTTTTCATGCTATATGCGTTTCGCTTCGTTTTATTTGCGAAGCGTACTTAGTGGCGTGTATTGCGTGTTTGTTGTATGCATATAATAAATTTGTTTCGAGATATACGGGTTTATTTCGTTCTTCTCTTATCGTTAGGTGAAGAACAATATTTTGGGACGCAAGCTTCGTAAGGTTAAATTACTATTTGATTCTGCTGAGGATATTTTGGTATCTTGTTATTACGTATGTGACTCCCTCTAATTGTACCACGTTGTGCTGCGTACACCAGGATGTCAAATTTTCGGCGTTGCGAGCACATTTCGCCCAATCTGGAAACACATTTATTACGATTATATGCCTAATGTCAGTATCTCTTAGGGGCCACTGAGGAGGCTTCTCAAATAAAAAGAAGCGAAACACGTGTAGTATGAAAACAAACAACTTTTTAATTTGCATAGGCGGATCACATCTCCAAGAGATGATGATGATGATTATGATGATATAGAAGTAACTAAGAATTGACTTCAGTGTTTGCAAAAACCGGCGGTACCATTCTCATCACAGCTTTCTGTCTACAACTTAAAAAGTTCTGGTTTGTTTTGTGCACATGAACTTAAAAGAGACATTATATTCCTGTTCTACACAGTTGTTAACCAGTACTAGTGTCTGTATGGCGTCATCATATGAGGGTCGTTTAGTGAATAGTGCTCCAAATTGTTTGTTACTGCCATTAATAAATACAGCAAATGTCCTTTTAGGTGCTTCAGATGTGATGTCTCCTTTGAACGTGTACTTCAGAGCCGTAATGAACCACCAAAATGACGTCTAGGCAACACTCTGGTTACAAGCTACATGCAGTCATTGAATTCTTGGTTGCGGAAAAAGAAACCGTGGAGAACACCTATAAACAACTGTGTGTGCAGTACATGTTGAGCATGCTGCTGATAGGAACGGTTTCGAGGGCGGGTAAAGAGCGTCAAATCCCAAGTGTAGAAACTGAACTCCATAATTAGCCCCGTTTGGGACGTCGTGTCACAGCCACTTCTCTCGACGTTGTGAATGGTATAGATTTATTCGTGTAGACCGGCGCATCCCAGCTCTGCAGCTGGCCATGTATTAGTGAGCGTTGGCAATAGGTGTGCAGTGATGCGGCTCCTCGATATTCAAAGATGAGTTCCAGGAATGCTCACAATAGACTACAAGACTCAAAGAAAAGCCATTTCATCTAAACTGTTGAAGGAGGTTCAGGTCTATATATAATGACAGATGACGAAACCTGGGTGCATCGGTTTGAGTTTTTACCAACAGTGAATACACACTCTTACACATCGTTGGCTAAAGGCCAAAGAATGGGTGGAGACTGTGTAAAAATAGTGCTTGTTAAAGAAATGTTGACTGATATTGTCACCAAATTTTAACTATTAAGAACATATGCGTCCTGAGTAAGAAATTTGTGACGCATTATTTATTGAACTATCCTCGTATATCTGTGTCACATATAGAGAAAAGAAACGCTCTCTTTATAGCGATTAGTGTTATGTGATCCAGTGTGTAGGCAGTTTACCCTGCAAATTATACGTTACGGTAAGGATAGTTTCCTCCAGTTTCATTTGACTAGACGTAGTAAACAGCGGGAATGACTGTTCTTTATGTATATGAGGTCTTTACGTATATGCGGTCATTCTCTTGCTACTTCATCGAGCCAAGGTAGTTATTTGCATACGTCCATATTACAAACTCTGGATTGTTTGGCTAGGAGGTCTTGTGTGGTTAGAAAATGCCAGTACTTGGTTCCATCATTTTTACGAGTATGCTGCGACTTGGCGAGGGTTTACGGACACATGAAATACGAATATTGTTCCTGCGGAGCAGCTGATAGCCTCTGACATTCACAAATGTGTCGCACGCCCGATGCGACAACACAACGCGGTGCTAGGCTGTTATTTTGGCGTCGCTGGTCTGGCGAAGCGCCAGCTAGTTCCCGGCGTGGCGGCTGGTTCGGTCCGGTCGCGAAGCGTCCAGGGCGGTGTCTGTGGGCCGTCCCGCCGTCAGAATGGGCGGGCTCCCGCCAGGAGGGCGCGTTGCGAAATATCGCGGTAATTACGTAGGCTGGGCACGCAGAACCTAAATCGCGCAGTGACCTGCTATTCTGGGCGAGCGCGCCAAATTGGTTCCTCTCTGTGCTGCTTATATTTAGATGTAAGCTTTCGGGACAGTGGCATCCAAGAGACGAGGGGCTCTGCGGAAGAGCCGGTTGTCAGTCTCATGGCTCATAAAGCGCTGTTTGAAGACTCGCTTCAGCTTGTTAAATTGATCGATCTATACGTTTGATTTCGATAATTGTTTGTATGTAGGACTGCCCGTACATAATAACTAACGTTTGTGAAAATAAATTTCAGAGGAAATAGTGACAATTAATTCAAATTCGGCAGATGTTAAAAATGTTGTACCAGAATTAAGATTACAGATGACATACAGTGAGCTGCTGCTGCGTCCTACCCTCTTCAGTGATCAGATGGGTCTCCGTTCTTAACCCACCCACATTAGGTGAAGAGCCGTCGAATGAAGTTTAAAAAAAAAAAAAAAAAAAAAAAAGGTTCAAGTGGCTCCAAGTACTATGGGACTTAACTGCTGAGGTCATCAGTCCCCTAGGACTTAAAACTACTTAAACCTAACTAACCTAAGGACATCACACACATCCATGCCCGAAGCAGGATTCGAACCTGCGACCGTAGCGGTCGCAGACTGTAGCACTTAGAACCGCTCGGCCACCCCGACCGGCAAATGGACAGGATACATGAAATCAGATACCAGTACGGCGACAGGACCTCATGGGCACAGTATCGACAAGTGATTGACTTTGAACGAGGCAGAATATTTGGCATCCTGGAAACGGATTTCTTACGGCGTGACTGTTCGGCTGTTCTACATCTACATTTATACTCCGCAAGCCACCCAACGGTGTGTGTTATGCTGCGACGGCGATATATGTGTTGAATCGATGGTCAGACGAGGTTCGTATGTAGCGACAGGCGGACATTAGGCCACCCAAAGCTTTTTTTTTTTTTTTAAATACTCTGGTTGGCTGCCACTTTGTTCGCATGGCTGTAACGAAC
This sequence comes from Schistocerca piceifrons, assembly GCF_021461385.2. Taxonomy (NCBI): domain Eukaryota; kingdom Metazoa; phylum Arthropoda; class Insecta; order Orthoptera; family Acrididae; genus Schistocerca; species Schistocerca piceifrons. Next base: position 393,595,688 of record NC_060138.1, on the reverse strand, counting down.
TGTACAACTTCATCCCGAGAGTTCTTTCGAAATAGATCATTCCAAGTATCGTAAATGGCCTGTTGGACATCGTGTGCTTAATGTTGAAAGCATCCCACAGTGTCTGCTTCCTTTGTACAGAAACAATGAACACCTCAGAGCGCGGATAGGCGTGTTAACGACATTTATGGGGTGCTGAGTGTGGGAACGGGCTATGTGGGACGCAGTCCTTAGACGACGGTTGTGCCAGAAAGGTTTTAGAACTCAGGGTAGAGCAGCACCATTGGGCTTCCTTACATTACATAGTTAAACAGCACAGACCCAGGCATGTGTGGCGAGGAACGTGGAAGGCTCCTTCGAAAACCAACGGGCCCCAAAGCTTCCCCGGTCGCAAATTGAATGTCTCCAGGCTATGTTTGGTCGGTAACTTGCTTACGGTGGGACTACCCAGTACCCACTGTTCATGCTTGCGAGCCACAAACAATCCGCGTGGGGCCAGAATCTCAAAGTGTAGTTCATTCTATGCCACGACTCTGGTCAGCACTCTTTTCAGCACTTGGAGGATTGACACAGAAGTGAACCCTCAAGTTCAGTGACGTGTACTTGCGGAATGTTAATCATTTGTTTGACGCCATGCACAATGTGTGTGGAGGAGGAGATTAGTGTTTAACGTCCCGTCGACAACGAGGTCATTAGAGACGGAGCGCAAGCTCGGGTTAGGGAAGGATGGGGAAGGAAATCGGCCGTGCCCTTTCAAAGGAACCATCCCGGCATTTGCCTGAAGCGATTTAGGGAAATCACGGAAAACCTAAATCAGGATGGCCGGAGACGGGATTGAACCGTCGTCCTCCCGAATGCGAGTCCAGTGTGCTAACCACTGCGCCACCTCGCTCGGTACAATGTGTGTGATGTTGATTTGATTTCAGTCACATGTGTAATTTATTTCTTTTTTTTTCTTCTTAATTTTGCATAATCGTCAGTGTGTTTCATAATGCAGGAAGAATTGAGATTTGGAGCTGTAGTAGTACTCAAGGTCCGACGACTCACCTTGAGTTTGTAACAACGTAATGAGTACACAGTAAACTACGCAGTACATATTTACTAAAGAGTGACCGGGCAATTGACCTGACTGCAGGTAGAGTGTAACCTGTCCCAGCTGCGGCATTAGGAGGGGAAAGGTGGCAGGCAGGCTGCCTGGACTTGGGGACGTCCTGAAGGGACTGGAAAGACAAAAAGTCATCGCTCATAACTGCGATCTCCAGGGCCAGAGGTCAGCGCTCTAGGCACTAGATCATCATTGTCACTTACGAACGAACATACATACGATTACCCTATCTTATTCTGAACTAAAGTTACAACGGACAGCTGTAAGTTTCTGGTACCAAGGCACCACTTTTCTATTAGCCTGCATTCCATAACAGATAGCCGCTCAGCCATATTATTGTCTCATTTCAAACTCTGGACTTTTCCCTTTACGTGACACCAAAAATCAATACTGTGCGTTGGTTAAACTGTCAGTCCTCTTATTGCAGTTACATTTAAAAGCATATATGATTTCGTTTGCTAAACCATAACTATATTGATGAGTGGACGAGGAAGTGACCAAACTTACCATGCAATTTCCGATATCACGTAAGCATCAGTAACGGGAAACTACGCACTTTCGGCAGCCTTGGCATTTACAATTAGGACATAAGGTGTCTCTCAATCCCTCGCGAGTAATTTCAGTGTTGAAGCTATTGAATGTCATTAAGAATACATCCACTCATTAAGCGAACTATCATTACTTTTCAGCTATAGCATCCTAATAGTTCTCGACATCTGCTATTTCTTGATTCTGGTGTCTAACGTCTTATTATGCTTTATTGTTGTTACTTCACTCATCAGTGTGAGGTGGTAGAGGCTACACATCAAACTCATGTAAGTAATTATGGTGAAGATATAATCTGTCACGACCTTAGAGAGCTTGTTTTTTATGAAGAATTTGTAGATTTTGACTCAAAAAGACATACGCATTTGATGTAAAGCTGGTGTGTTTGCTTGCTTGATACTAATTATAGATCGGCGAAAACGCGTAAAAGGCGGCAATTACGTTGCGCGGGTTGTCACTGTCACTCTAGTGGCGATTTTCTCAGCCAGTGCGAGAGCGAAATAGGGACAGAAATCGTAGATTGGGAATGCTAATATTGTTTCGTTGGTCCTAAATGTGAGCCACACGAGCCTGGTTGTTATATTCCAGTGTTTGGGCTCTGCTGGAGAAATACGATGCAGGAGAAGATCGTGTAGGGGCCGTTAACGGTGCCGAATCTGAGCGAATAAATCCGCCGGGTGACGGGCAGCCCGCCTCCCACAGCCCGGTGCGGCGGAACAGCGGATCGGTGAGCCGGTTAAGGCACTGCCGCGGATCGTTACTGCGCCTTTAACTCACCTGTCAGGGTGCACTGCCTTTCCCGGAGAAACCTCTGCCATACCAGCCAACACCGTCCTCTGTGCCCTTCACATCCTGGTCGTTGGCAGCTCTCGAAAGGTGCATTCTCCCTCAGCAGTTCTGAGATGTTTGCGGCCTGTAACATTGTCCTGTGATGGGCCGTTACCGTATTGAACCAACACCACCTGGACTTCCATTGAACAGGACTATTCCGTCTCCAGGCGCCTCGGCACCAACTAATGGCAAAGGGAGTTTGCGAAACTGGGCGCTGTTGCCATTGCCTGCTGGTTCTAAGCATGTTGCCACTGCAGAAAACTAGTAGCAGTGTCTGTGCCACAGATTTGCTGAAAACAACTGTATAAACAATTAATAAGATTTTCAATTAACGGAGCAACAGATTCAGACAGTCGTAACTGTGTACAGCTTTTAAACCGCTAGCACCAGTCGTTTGTCACTCGCTCCGCCTCACCGTAGCCGCCTAATATTCGAGCGCGAAGTACTGTACAGCGGACGGACCGCCAGAGCCCTTTATTATTCGTACGATGTCGAAGGCGATTGAAGAGGGCGCGGGATGTGAACACATCTGCCCAACGTATTTTGAAATACCGATTGATATCACATGTAAATCTACGCGAAAAAACGCGTAATGTTAGTGCATAATATGACAATGTTATGCTCATACGCGTTATAACAGGATTCTCGTATTGATGCTATGAGGCTATATATGTGCCTCAAAAGCAGAGTGAGTAAACCTAAACAACTGAAAAATTATTATCGTGTTGCCATTTTCGATTTCCCCCCCCATGAACCATAGACCTCGCCGTTGGTGGGGAGGCTTGCGTGCCTCAGCGATACAGATAGATTAGATTAGATTAGATTAGATTAATACTAGTTCCATGGATCATGAATACGATATTTCGTAATGATGTGGAACGAGTCGAATTTTCCAATACATGACATAATTAGGTTAATTTAACAACATACTTAAGTTAATATAACAACTTTATTTTTCGTGTTTTTTGTTTTTCTTTATTTTTTATTTTTATTTTTTTATTTTTTTAATATTTTTGTTTTGTTTTTCTTTTTTTCTTAATTTATATCTAAAAATTCCTCTATGGAGTAGAAGGAGTTGTCATTCAGAAATTCTTTTAATTTCTTCTTAAATACTTGTTGGTTATCTGTCAGACTTTTGATACTATTTGGTAAGTGACCAAAGACTTTAGTGCCAGTATAATTCACCCCTTTCTGTGCCAAAGTTAGATTTAATCTTGAATAGTGAAGATCGTCCTTTCTCCTAGTATTGTAGTTATGCACACTGCTATTACTTTTGAATTGGGTTTGGTTGTTAATAACAAATTTCATAAGAGAGTATATATACTGAGAAGCTACTGTGAATATCCCTAGATCCTTAAATAAATGTCTGCAGGATGATCTTGGGTGGACTCCAGCTATTATTCTGATTACACGCTTTTGTGCAATAAATACTTTATTCCTCAGTGATGAATTCCCCCAAAATATGATGCCATATGAAAGCAATGAGTGAAAATAGGCGTAGTAAGCTAATTTACTAAGATGTTTATCACCAAAATTTGCAATGACCCTTATTGCATAAGTAGCTGAACTCAAACGTTTCAGCAGATCATCAATGTGTTTCTTCCAATTTAATCTCTCATCAATGGACACACCTAAAAATTTGGAATATTCTACCTTAGCTATATGCTTCTGATTAAGGTCTATATTTATTAATGGCGTCATACCATTCCCTGTACGGAACTGTATGTACTGTGTCTTATCAAAATTCAGTGAGAGTCCGTTTACAAGGAACCACTTAGTAATTTTCTGAAAGACAGTATTGACAATTTCATCAGTTAATTCTTGTTTCTCAGGTGTGATTACTATACTTGTATCATCAGCAAAGAGAACTAACTTTGCCTCTTCATGAATATAGAATGGCAAGTCATTAATATATAATAAGAACAACAAAGGACCCAAGACTGACCCTTGTGGAACCCTATTCTTGATAGTTCCCCAGTTTGAGGAATGTGCTGATCTTTGCATGTTAAGAGAACTACTTATTTCAACTTTCTGCACTCTTCCAGTTAGGTACGAATTAAACCATTTGTGCACTGTCCCACTCATGCCACAATACTTGAGCTTGTCTAGCAGAATTTCATGATTTACACAATCAAAAGCCTTTGAGAGATCACAAAAAATCCCAATGGGTGGTGTTCGGTTATTCAGATCATTCAAAATTTGACTGGTGAAAGCATATATGGCATTTTCTGTTGAAAAACCTTTTGTGGAAACCAAACTGACATTTTGTTAGTACTTCATTTTTACAGATATGTGAAGCTACTCTTGAATAGATTACTTGCTCAAAAATTTTGGATAAAGCTGTTAGAAGGGAGATTGGACGGTAATTGTTGACATCAGATCTATCCCCCTTTTTATGCAAAGGTATAACAATAGCATATTTCAGTCTATCAGGGAAAATGCCCTGTTCCAGAGAGCTATTACACAGGTGGCTGAGAATCTTACTTATCTGTTGAGAACAAGCTCTTAGTATTTTGTTGGAAACGCCATCAATTCCATGTGAGTTTTTGCTTTTAAGCAAGTTTATTATTTTCCTAATTTCAGAGGGAGAAGTGGGTGAGATTTCAATTGTATCAAATTGCATAGGTATGGCCTCTTCCATTAACAGCCTAGCATCTTCTAATGAACACCTGGATCCTACTATATCCACAACATTTAGAAAATGATTATTAAAAATATTTTCAACTTCTGACTTTTTGTTCGTAAAGCTTTCATTCAATTTGATGGTAATACTGTCTTCCTCTGCTCTTGGTTGACCTGTTTCAATTTTAATAATATTCCAAATTGTTTTAATTTTATTATCAGAGTTGCTGATTTCAGACATGATACACATACTCCTGGATTTTTTAATAACTTTTCTTAATATAACACAGTAGTTTTTATAATTTTTGATAGTTTCTGGGTCACTACTCTTTCTTGCTGTCAGATACATTTCCCTTTTCCGGTTACAAGATATTTTTATACCCTTAGTAAGCCATGGTTTGTTACAAGGTTTCTTACAAGTATATTTAACTATTTTCTTGGGGATGCAGTTTTCAAATGCATTTACAAAAATGTCATGAAATAAATTATATTTTAAATTGGCATCAGGTTCACGGTACACCTCATCCCAGTCTAACTGCTGTAGGCTTTCCCTGAAATTTGCAATTGTTAAATCGTTGACTGAACGTACTACTTTGGAGGACTGTTTAGTATTGCTGAATGGAGCTATGTCATTTATTGTAACTAGCTGTGCACCATGATCAGAAAGACCATTCTCAACAGGCTGAGCATTTATCTGGTTAAACTTATCTTGGTCTATAAAGAAGTTATCTATCAGTGAGCTGCTATCCTTTACCACCCGAGTAGGAAAATCAATAACGGGTGTCAAATTGAAAGAACCGAGTAATACTTCAAGGTCATTTTTCCTATTACCCTCTTTCAGAGAATCTACATTGAAGTCCCCACAAATAATAATTTGCTTCCCCCCGACTGACAGATAGCACAACAAGGAGTCCAAATTTTTCAGAAATAGATGAAAATTTCCTAATGGGGACCTATATACAGTTACAATTATAAATGTGCCTTTATTTAATTTAAGCTCACAGGCACATTCTTCTATATATTTCTCTACACAAAACTTTTTTGTTTCTATACTTTTTGCACAATGATAACTTTTGACATATATGGCAACTCCTCCTTTCTCCATATTTTCTCTCATTACATGTGCAGAGAGCTTATAACCACTTACATTTACCTTATCCATATCAGTAACAATGTGATGCTCAGACAGGCATAGTATATCTATTTCATTCTCAGCTTCTAAATCTTCTAAACAAACCAGAAGCTCATCTACTTTATTCTTTAAACTCCCAATATTTTGATGAAATATACTTACATTATTTTTAATTATACTTTTATGAGAACCTTTCCTTATTCTAACATTTGCAGTACTCTCCTGTCTGAGTTTCTCATTGTGCTTAGGCCTAGTTCCTATACCAGTGGTCACATGGTGTTCAGAGAGGCAGATTATGTCAACTGGGTTGGGTGACTTTAATTCATCAATGCAATTACCTAGGACTGAGATACAACTTGGTGGAGATAAAATTTCTGGTGATTGGTGAAAATTTATAATTGGTAGCTGTGATTGGTGATCCAATGTGCTAGAATTGTGCTGTTTAATTTCTTTCCTAAACTGAAGATTTGTTTCAATCCTGACCTCCCGTAGAACTTGACATCTTTCTGTCTTACCTATCCTAAAAAAGGTGCTGCTCCAACACCTGTAACCACTGGTATTCTACCATTCATGGCAGTGCCTCCCCCCCTTAAATTTCCTGCTGTTACCCCAGCCAGTTTCCCCTTCCCTTTCCTGTTGAGATAGCCGTACCGTAGGTGCAACCACTACGGAGGGGTATCTGTTGAGAGGCCAGACAAACGTGTGGTTCCTGAAGAGGGGCAGCAGCCTTTTCAGTAGTTGCACGGGCAACAGTCTGGATGATTGACTGATCTGGCCTTGTAACACTAACCAAAACGGCCTTGCTGTGCTGGTACTGCGAACGGCTGAATGCAAGGGGAAACTACAGCCGTAATTTTTCCCGAGGGCATGCAGCTTTACTGTATGGTTAAATGAAGATGGCGTCCTCTTGCGTAAAATATTCCGGAGGTAAAATAGTCCCCATTCGGATCTCCGTACGGAGACTACTCAAGAGGACGTCGTTATCTGGAGAAAGAAAACTGGGGTTCTAGGGATCGGAGCGTGGAATGTCAAATCCGTTAATCGGGCAGGTAGGTTAGAAAATTTAAAAAGGGAAATGGATAGGTTTAAGTTAGATATAGTGGGAATTAGTGAAGTTCGGTGGCAAGAGGAACAAGACTTTTGGTCAGGTGAGTAGAGGGTTATAAATGCAAAATCAAATAGGGGTAATGCAGAAGTAGGTTTAATAATAAATAAATAAAAAATAGGAGTGCGGGTGAGATACTACAAACAGCATAGTGAACGCATTATTGTGGCCAAGATAGACACGAAGCCCACGCCTACTACAATAGTACAAGTTTATATGCCAACTAGCTCTGCAGATGACGAAGAAATTGAAGAAATGCATGATGAAATAAAAGAAATTTTTCAGGTAGTGAAGGGTGACGTAAATTTAATAGTGATGGGTGACTGGAATTCGGTAGTGGGGAAAGGGAGAGAAGGAAACGTAGTAGGTGAATATGGATTGGGCCTAAGAAATGAAAGAGGAAGCCGCCTGGTAGAATTTTGCACAGAGCACGACTTAATCATAGCTAACACTTGGTTCAAGAATCATAAAAGAAGATTGTATACATGGAAGAAGCCTGGAGATACTGACAGGTTTCAGATAGATTATATAATGGTAAGACAGAGATTTAAGAACCAGGTTATAAATTGTAAGACATTTCCAGGGGCAGATGTGGACTCTGACCACAATCTATTGGTTATGAACTGTAGATTAAAATTGAAGAAGAAACTGCAAAAAGGTGGGAATTTAAGGAGATGGGACCTGGATAAACTGACTAAACCAGAGTTTGTACAGAGTTTCAGGGAGAGCATAAGGGAACAATTGACAAGAATGGGGGAAAGAAATACAGTAGTAGCTTTGAGGGATGAAATAGTGAAGGCAGCAGAGGATCAAGTAGGTAAAAAGATGAGGGCAGACTCTCTTGTGCCTTTTTTCCTTGACTGCTGTAACAGCCTGGGTACTAGCATGTCCTGTCGATTGGCAATCTGACTTGTCTGCAGGGATGTGGGCTGCCATCTGCCCCCTCTCCCCTCCACAGCCCCTGTGCTGACGCGAGCTATTTATAAGGAGGCGCAACGTATTGGTAGCAAAAGTAGGCTGGCTGCCGTGCCTTATTCTTTTTCTGGTGGCAGCTAGCCGACCTTTGGGACGTTTTCAGAGTGCGCCCGTGGCTAGTCTCCCGGTTTGTGTTTGTTTCCAAAAGGAACATCCGCTGGGCGAAGGGCACTGAACTGTACAGGCTGCTCGCTCTCTCGATTCTCCTACCTTCTGCCACTTTGAAACGCCCATTTACTTCAGTACCATAGTGTTTGTACGGCAGCGATGAACGAATCATTCTAGTACACTGTCGTTTTTGCACTAGTAAGCGTTCTGCACGTCAACGTCGCATTATTCATTGGGAACCTTCCCCCTGCGAGAAACCTTGTTCTGATTTCCCTGTACTGCTGCTTTAGTTGCTGCGTACACACAACGCGTGTCACTATATTGTAGTTGACTTTAGAGTCTTGGCAGCGAAAGTGAAATTCGTGCTGGGGCAAAGCTCCAACAGCAGCTGTGTGCGCATTGGGAAAGACAAACGATGGTGTTTCTCGTAGACGTAAACCTCCCCACTACTGACCTCATAACTTTTGGGATAACCGTCTGCAGTCCCCCTAACACGATACCCGCTGCATAATCGCATGTAGACTGACTGCTCAACTACACTCAGTGGGTAAACGTCATGGGAAGGCACTGAATGCGTTGTCGACCATCGGCTGTTGAAACCTATACGAAGGTGGTTTATAAGACTGGTGAATTTCCATGAAAAATGGAACATTTTTGTTCCGCCTTCATAGTTGCTAAGTTTGAACGTTCCAAGAATCTTAAAAAGAATTTCGAAACACTACAGCGTACAGTTCATTGATGATAGCCGTCTGAATTAGCCAGTCTGTCGACTGCGATTGAAAATGGAGAAAACAGAGTTTCGTGGTGTTATTAAACATACTCATTGCAAGGGTTAGACTCACGCAAAAATCGAAACAGAAATCGGCGAAGTTCAAACGGACTGTGCTCTGTCACTGAAGCCTATATACTTCTGGAGTAATGAAATTTTAACAAGGTCGGGCGAGCATCGTAGACGAAGCGCGCTTCGACCGTCCAGTTGAGGTCACCACAAAGGAAACTAGTGACAAAATCCATGATTTGGTAATGAAAGACCGCCAAATAAATATTCGTGAGATTTTTGAGACTGTAGGTATCTCAGCTGAGTGACTGCACAATATCCTAGACGGAGAATTACCTACGAAGAAGCTGTGTGCGAGGTGAGTGTTGGGATTTCTCACAGTCGGCCAAAAGCACATCTGACACAATATTTCAACACAATGTCTGGCCATGTTTTATCGCAATCCGTAAGATTCTTTGCGCCGATTTGTGGCTGTTAATGAAACCTGGATCCATCATTACACACCGGAGTCAAAACGGCAGTCATAAAAATGGAAAAAGGCTGGTGAAAGTGCATCGAAGAAGGCAAAGACAGAACTGTCAGCTGGTATGGTGTTTTTTGGGTTTCCGAAGGAGTAACCCTCGTAGATTACTTGCAAACAGGAAGGACTAAGATTGGATCCTTTCGCGCTTCATTGTTGCATCATGCGAAACTTGCGTTGGCTGAAAAAAGACCTAGGTTGGCACGCAAAAAGTGTTGTTCGACCAGGACAACGCTCCATCCCACACATCGGCGATAACAATGACGAAAGTGGATGAATGGGGCTGCGAAGTGGTTCCTCATCTTCCCTCTTCCAAATTCAACCCCCAAGTGACTTCTTCCTGTTCCCTAACTTGGAATTTTGACTAGCTGGATAGAAATTCTCATCAAAAGAGGGAGTGGTAGTTGGAGTGAACGATTATTTTGCAGAGTTTGACAGAACCTATTTTTCTGATGGGAAAAACTGGAGAATCGTTGGACCAAGTTTATATCTCAAGGGAGACAGTGCAGAGAAGTAAGGTGCGTTGTCACGAAATAAACATTTTTCATTGGTCTTTTAACAGATTTGTCAAATCATCCTCGCTAACGGCTTCCTGGAGCCCTACTTTCAAATGGGCGGTGATCTGGCTTTGACAGGAAGCGCACAAGCAGGTGACAGCCGCGCGTGCTCTCAGCGTCAGAAATCGTTTCAGTGTACACACGACGACATCGCACCGATAATCGCCCTACAGGACTAGGATGGAATGCAACCACCATGGTCATAGGCAGAAGAAAGCAGGAGCGTTTGGTAATCTCCGTTTGTGAATACCTTAAGTTACAGGAAGTTTTGGGCTCTTTCGCCGGTTAGTTCACGGCTGCTGAAAGGAGCATGCGTTACACTGAATGTGTTCAAGAGAAGTTGAAAGTAAAGTTTCGCAGCAAAAACCTCACAAAAGGTTTTACACACCTGATACTGTCCAGCTCTCTCCTTGATCTTATCATGATGTTCCTTACGTGACGTGTGCCCTATTTCAGTGTACTTGTTCTGATCGCTAACAACGAATTCCACTTCCAAACAGGCTGCGTCCATGACAGTCTAGGTTTGCGAACAATGCCCAGTTGTCCCACGACTAGTAATTCTGATTCGTGGCGATCGACGATTGAGCACAATTCACAGATTTAATGCCGTAGTATGCGGGGCCCCATTGTTTCGTATGTAGTGGTAAAAAGTAGGATGAAATGACGTCGCGAACTCAGGTAATAAACGGCTCGTAAATCGAGCCATAGAGAGGAATCCGGACCCCCTTTATAGCTCTCCGGAGGAGAAGTGAGCTTTGTTCGTCAAACGCTTGCGGTCATGTTGTGCGGCAGTTTACGCATGTGGAAACACTCTCTCTTCTCTCTGTCATATTGGAGATACCTACCAAGGCACTGTTGGCCTCGGAACGCTAATTACTGTGTTGTCTGCGACGTGCCGTGATCCATGCATCTTGCACCGTTTTTCAGCCCGCTTACGAAATCGTTTGATCGCAATATACTACCATATTCGCAACAGACCTGTCTGTAACAGACTGCTCATATATTCTTCACTCGCATCAAATGCTGCATCTGACTGCAACATTCGGGCCTCATACGTGGCACGTCTTCAAATGGGGAAACCCTTTCAGTGACTTTTAAACATTCAGTTGTTCATAAGAGAGGCGTTCAGTGAGTAGTTAACACATTTTTTTCTAAAAGCAGGTTGATTTTATTGAGCATTCCAATGCTCCACATTATTCCACAATCTTGTGGCTACGAAACCATGTTTTCCAATGTAATCTTTGTTCAATAAGACGGCCTTACGCTGCCTTCTTGGGAGGGCCTGTATACTCACATGATACCGCTCCTATGGTCGACGTCGAGCCAACGTCTCGCTGCTTCAGTAACCTCCCCATCAACCACTGTACTACTTCTCACGAAGGAAGAACAGTCCAGCGAAGTTTCGTGAGCTGCTTTCAGGTGCGCAGACTTCTATGAGGCCTTGCTTTGTCGTAGAGCAGTAGTTCGTTTACATTCTTTTGGCGACGAACACGCTTAAGTCGTTTCTATAGTTTCTTGAGAGCCGGTTGGCACGGTTGAGATCGCACATGTTTGCGCAACCTTATTGCGATGATGGCAGACGCCTCGCCCAACGACCCACCGTGCTTTTGTTCACTGCCAGGTGACATCCTACAAGAGCCTATGAGCATCTATAGTTCTCCGCCAAAAGAAACAATCGCAGCTCTCTGCTTGGAACGCACCTCCGTTATGGACACCGTTCTGAAGGCTAGGTATAGCGTCGCCACCTATCGGAACTTCATGAAATCATGGGGGCTGAAGCAGGAATGTTCCACGATGTCCTACAACAAATTGCGTATTTTTTTCTAGCGAAGTTGTCCGAAAAAAAATTGTTGCGTTAGATGTTGAACGCCCCTCCTATGATTATATTTAGTAGATTAACCTCGTATTCTGAGTAACAAATCAAGGAAACTTTCGCGTATTATTAATGTATTTTTGTAACAGAAAAATTGCACTTTATGCCTACCGATTTTTCTTACCACCATAAATCTCCACCTGCGGTTTGTCACTTACTTACTAAACTGCGCGGATTTCAAAAAGAGACTAATCGGACGAAACAAACTATTGAATCATTGACTCTAGTTTATAAACACGCGGCTGATATTCATCATTGCAGACTCTTTTAAACCCTGCAGCCTCGGTGTAATTTTCTATGAAACTAGTTACTGTTTCCGTTGTCGATTGTTTTGGCCTAAGCTGTCCTTAAAACATATATAACCACAGCATCAGTGTACAGTAGACGTGATCTAGTTTTAAATATATCAAATCTGAAGTGCCTTAACTTTGGCTTTGTTAATGCAACAGCAGATGTCATATTCTGATGATGAACCTGAACTACAAGGAAAGAAAAAATAAAACAAGAAAAAGTCGCAACGTTAATTACCAAAAAGATGACAAGAAAGATTGGAAGCAATTGATCACATGTTTGTTGGCGACAAAATAGTTGTAAAGGTCCTGTGGGAGGTACAAATAGCCTGAGGGAGAAAGGGAAGCAAATTTTTGTGAGGATTTACCATTCTGAAAGACAGTTCGTGATTGAGAAAAAACATCGAAACCATTTTCGTGTTTGTATGATGAGAGGTAGGGAGGGTTGGGGAGAATACTGGACATTGAGACGACATGGGGAATAGACGCAGGTCAATGTGATCTACATGGCTCCCTGTTCTGTTGTTACTCGGGCAGAAGTCGTGGAAGAGCCTGAGCTAGTCGTTACGCGCTACCACTCACCGCGCGCAAAAAAGCTCTCGGAATGCGGCGCCATTAATGATAGCGCCAGCTAATGTGTGTCGCGATCCGCCGTGGAAACTAACGGTCGCCCGCTGGCCCGACCTGTTCCCTCGCACGTGTCGGGAATGACTAGGCCGCCCGGACGCGCCCGTGCTAATGTACGGCAATATTCCGCTCACGGGCTGGCCGGCGCAAGCCGTTTTACGTATCGGCCTCCCCTCCTCAGCGATTGATACCTTATCAGTATGTAGCTGTGTGGTCTACGTACGGTCCTTGTTGGCAATAACTTCGATAACGGCAAACTCCTGGCACCTGATACGAGGACAGTTCAAAGACTTTTAAAGTCGGATTTGGGTGTACGTCCCATGTAAGCCAGTATATTGTATCTTGTAAAATATGAGATGCTTTATTAATTTTCTTAATAGAAAGACTGGCTCGACATCTAGTCAGTTAAGATCTGATTTCCATCACCGACTAATATGTACTCTTCTTCTTGTTCCTATTTCTTATGCTGCTGCGAAAGTGATTGATAAAAAAGTCTGATTGGTTATAACTTTCAAGTATTGAGGTGGTCTCAGTACTATGCGTGGTAGAGGTTCAGTGAAGTAACCCGATTTAAAGACGGTATAGAGACAGAATACTAAGAAAGCTTCTCTTGGTCGAAGGGCGTATTTTATGACGCTTTGAACGGAAAATCTTTAGGCTCATACACTGTGTGATTGAAGGTAACGATGCAGCCACACAAAAAATTGCAATAAGTGTATTCAGAGCAGCAGCTCACGGAATAGGGTCTCATACGGAATTCAGTCATTGTTTCTAGGTTTCAAAACCTTCACTCTAGACGCACTCCCGCAGGTACGTGTGACAATTTTCTGGGAAATTTCGCCGTAGTTAGAACGGAAGGGTTGAGGCCACGAAATACCACTAACATTCAGTTCCGTTCAAACGAAAAATCGGAACAGGCCTGTCATTCCAGATATATTGTTGTGCATCTTCTCCCCCCAAGACTTCGTAATAAACTGTGATGTTGATGCAATGTGAACTGTTCATTTGATGAAAGTTCAAGAGTATCCTTGATATTGTCATATTTATCGTATTAATTAACTTTCCCTGTAGCAACATGTGATTTGCCACACATTGTTGTGCTCAATCTGCACCAGAGGAGCCTCTTGAACTATTAGTTGCACCAAATGCAGTCTTACTCTGCGACTGGCTATCTGCAACATTGCCAGTTTTACCTATAATCTTGATTCTGCATGAACCCATCATAGCCAGGCGCAGGAGTCCCACACTGGAAGCTGCCAGACATCGTGCCACCACAATTAAGTTATGCATAACCAGGACGTACTTGTGTTGCATTCCGCTGTGAAAGTGTTGAAAGTGCAGGTGGCGCTTTGTTGTCACCTCGTGTGGTCTTGCCACTAGCCGTCCTGTGGAGAGGCTTATTGGCGCCTGGAAGCTCATATTATAAATAACCAGGGGTCATGTGTCATATCCTCTGTTGCAGCAGGTGGAGTTCTTCAAACCTATGTACTGGCCGCTCCACGTAAGATAAGGCAGCGTCGACTCATTATGTATTGTGGTGTACTAAGCATAGGAGAAACACCAGGAGTTATGTTCGGCACAACACTACCCTTTCCAGTTGAGCATGATATTTCATCACTTGTGGCATAAATTCAAGTAATAGGTCTGTGGCTATTTGCGAATACTGTACACTGAGCGATCTTTGACGTGGTATTGTGTATCGATGTTAGATGTACTATGTATGTGTATGCAACATTGGATCTGCCCTTACTTTTAAATGTAGTAGCTGTATCCTGTGAGGAAATATTTTGCATTTTTACGACAAATCTGATAATTGAGGTATTATGAACGACGTTATAAGACGAAAGTATAATAGAGTTCGGTTAATTTAGAAGCATGACATTTGCAACTACGACGCGCCTCTCGGGAAAGAATTTCTTACCAATTCTTCTCCTGAATTAGCACCGAGAGAGGTGGCCCATTGGTAAGATGTTAGACTCGTATTCGGAATAAGGCGATTAATATCCAGATCCGACAGCTAAGATTTAGTTTTTCCATGCTATTCCAAAAATCTGTTCAGGTAAATGCCGTATGGTTCCTTTGGAAAGGTAGATGCTTTTTATCATAGCTTGCGCTCCGCTCAAACTACCTTGCCGTCCATGAGACAGTAGACTCTGAACTTTTACATACTTTTTCTGAAAAAAGCTAGCAAGCTTAGATAAAACGAATAGGACTGTTCCGATTCATCATTTGAACGGAAGTGGAGGTTTGTGGTATTTCATGGCATGGAATCTTACGCGCCGCCCACCGGCAATATTTCCCAGAAAAGTTGTCACGCCTAATCCAAACGTCCATCTAGAGTGAAGATTTTCACAGTTGGAAACAATTTTTCACCGAGATCAGCAAAGACAGTATTATGTTTGCCAAGAATACTGCCTGTGTTACGAAACGAAGTATAGCAGAAAGGAAGGAAAAATGCTGGCATGTCATCTTCCGATTGTCAGCCATTTAACATCTTGCAACCGTTCTTTCGCAGAACATTTGATGCCCGTTATAATAGTTTCCTTTGAGTAATACGATGGAGGAAGTAAGCAGAAGCTCAAGTTCTTACCCAAACCAGACGCGACAAAGGGTTCTTAAGTATTTCTCCCGGGAATGTTATCGTGAGAAACTTCGTTCCCAAACTGTGTAACATATAGTTTATCAGAAAGATCTCAAAAGCCACAGCGCACCCGTTATGGTGATACACTATTATCACAAAACGCGTGTTTCATATACAATTGTACTCGCTATATGTAATGCTTAAGAACGTCCGTATTGCAGGATATGGATGACGAAATCTTCTCGCCCTTTCATCTGGGTGGCTCCGTGGAAATTCTGCGACGTTTGGGTGAGCGCCGCTCACCATATTCTGGTGAAGAAGATGATGAGAGTGACACTCACCGAAACGTCGTGGAATTTCAAAGTAGCTACACGGGTGGAAGTCCGAGAAGCTTTTATGAGCAGTCAACATCACATACAGAGTCTACGGATATTTTTAAGTTTTTCGGAATTGACGTTTTCCTCGCTTGACGATCTCAGAAGCTAAAGATTGCTGGCCCATCCGTTTTACGGGGATTCCGTCGCATTTGGGTGTAGCAACTGCATGACAGTTACCCTGGCTGTTTTTAGAAATGTATTATGTCCTTGGTTATTTTATTACGCTTTGAACACGGCTGAAGTTTTGGTGTTCCACAGAACGGCGTATTCGGGATATGTACGTTGTCCGTGTGTTCCAAGCGGTACGCGCCGTTGCTTTGGCAAAACCACTTTCTCGTGGTGGCGGTGGTATACTTTTGATCGCGTAGTACATACGATTCGGACTCGCCATTGAAGCAGTAGAAAAGTCTTTTAAATTATTAATTTATTCAACACTTTCTACAAGTAAGTACAGCGTAATCTTAGGCTGACAATTGACAGAATTGATTGATGACCTATGACGGGTCTGCAGCACTTTCCTAGTTTCCATCACTGTTTCTGGTGTCATTAGTACGCAACCAAATCAGAGATTATTTTACACAAATAGACTGGGTTGATTTAAGAACTACATTACTGCAGAAATGAAGCTCATCGTATTCATCTCCCGACATTAAAAATGTGTTCCATGAATCCCAAGCTTTAGGACCTAGATGAAACAGCACAGTCTGCGATGAACACAAGCGATAAATGTGAAGTACATTTGTCACGACTATTTTTGGCATCGGGCCTGACGGTGCGTCAAGCGGGACGAACGACCTTTCCACGCTCTTCATTTTTCATTGACCCGTATTTAGCATCTACATTATTACTTCGTCTTACTTTTTTGCAAGTTCAGAAATAACATGTGGAAGAGTTAATCAAGACTAAGCGGAATGCTAAAAAAGGGGTATAGAGGCACAAACATGTGCTCACGTATATGTTTACGTGTTGCCGTGTTCGAAAAATTTATTCAGAAAACTGAGGATCTATGTTAGGATGTCGGAAATCGTCGTTTAATTGATGTGGAGACATGTGTTGTTCGGTGTACAAGAAAAACAGCTGCTATAAGTATCGTGTAATGCAAGATTCACTATCTTTTACGCGCCGCGCTTACGGCGGCTTTCGTAACTCTTCACGAAACTTTATTACAGATGTGTACAAAATATCTGCCAGTATTAAGACGACAGAATAAGCCCGCAATATAAAGAGAAAATTAATATCATACAGATTAGAGTATACTATCCGGATAAAGTCTGAACTACACGAGCTTTGACTCGTTTATTCGTCAAGGTAAAGCTGCCGGTAGCACTGCTAGAGGCTTAGTTTTTCGGAAAGGAAAGATGTGAAATAACGTTAACACACACTCTCTCTCTCTCTCTCTCTCTCTCTCTCTCTCTCTCTCTCTGTTATCGTTCACTCCTCCCCCCCCCCTCCCTGCCGCCATCAGCATCCCCACCTTGCATTTCTACTCTGTCCAAAAAATCTCTTTTCTTTCCCTCTTTCAAGGATTCTTAAAATAAAGAAATACAGACCACTACGAAGACGTTTTTCGGAGCCTCTGTAGCCGGAGTTGTCATTCCACAGTCGGAATTACACAGAACTAAACGCCTAATGAAGTGGCCAGTGTGGGGTAAAATACGAAAAAAATGAAGCAAAGTAATAATTAATTTGGAGTCCGCGGCTAGTGCACAGCAGAGAACTTTTACAATGTTCTTGCGAAAACGTGGAATAATGGTTAAGAATTTTGTTGGATGACACTGAATGGGCCGCAGTCAACGCAGAACTCAAGGAGATTGCAACTACAATCGTCAGCAAGTAGTGGCAGGAAGAGCATCAGATTTTTCCGTCTGGAAGCCAGGAAGGACAAATCATTTAAAGGAAACTACGATGTCTGTTCTCATACCGAAATGAAACCGAAACTCCTGGCTTGATTACTATATAGCAATACAAAATGCACTAGATGCGGGGACGAAACAGTATTTCAACGCAGAAAACTGCAGGAAAATAAAAAAAATCCTCTTTTGTCTAGGTTCCGTGTTCGCAACAAAGTTTTATCAAACGTTAGTAATACAGCTGATACTGTTCCGTGAAATTTCACAGGCTATGTATTTCATTGTTTTTAAGCTAAATTCCTTCACTTGTTTAGCTTCTTCTGTCCTTATGCTTGCCTTGTTGGTTCTTGATACTTACTTAAATGTACAGGGTGACAGTTATTGAAATACATGAAAAAAAGTAACTTAGTTACAAACTACGGCGTGCACACACTTTATTCAACATGTAAACGTAACTACAGATACCCAGTTTTAGGTTATGACATGTTCGATATGCCTGTCATCATTGGCAGACGAATAGTGAAATTCTGCATGATCCGATGAAGTGTCGGATCATCGATGCGTTCGATGACCTCCTGAATAGCCGGTTTTAGCTCAGCAATGGTTGTGGCGTTATTGCTGTTCACCTTTTCTTTAATATAGCCTCACAAATTAATATAATAATATTAATTAATATAATAATATACAGAGTGTTACAAAAAGGTACGGCCAAACTTTCAGGAAACATCCCTCACACACAAAGAAAGAAAATATGTTATGTGGACATGTGTCCGGAAACGCTTACTTTCCATGTTAGAGCTCATTTTATTACTTCTCTTCAAATCACATTAATCATGGAATGGAAACACACAGCAACAGAACGTACCAGCGTGACTTCAAACACTTTGTTACAGGAAATGTTCAAAATGTCCTCCGTTAGCGAGGATACATGCATCCACCCTCCGTCGCATGGTATCCCTGATGCGCTGACGCAGCCCTGGAGAATAGCGTATTGTATCACAGCCGTCCACAATACGAGCACCAAGAGTCTCTACATTTGGTACCGGGATTGCGTAGACAAGAGCTTCCAAATGCTCCCATAAATGAAAGTCAAGGGGTTGAGGTCAGGAGAGCGTGGAGGCCATGGAATTGGTCCGCCTCTACCAATCGATCGGTCACCGAATCTGTTGTTGAGAAGCGTACGAACACTTCGACTGAAATATGCAGGAGCTCCATCGTGCATGAACGAAATGTTGTGTCGTACTTGTAAAGGCACATGTTCTAGCAGCACAGGTAGAGTATCCCGTATGAAATCATGATAACGTGCTCCATTGAGCGTAGGTGGAAGAACATGGGGCCCAATCAAGACATCACCAACAATGCCTGCCCAAACGTTCACAGAAAATCTGTGTTGATGACGTGATTGCACAATTGCGTGCGGATTCTCGTCAGCCCACACATGTTGATTGTGAAAATTTACAATTTGATTACGTTGGAATGAGTCCTCATCCGTAAAGAGAAGATTTGCACTGAAATGAGGATTGACACATTGCTGGATGAACCATTCGCAGAAGTGTACCCGTGGAGGCCAATCAGCTGCTGATAGTGCCTGCACACGCTGTACATGGTACGAAAACAACTGGTTCTCCCGTAGCACTCTCCATACAGTGACTTGGTCAACGTTACCTTGTACAGCAGCAACTTCTCTGACGCTGACATTAGGGCTATCGTCAACTGCACGAAGAATTGCCTCGTCCATTGCAGGTGTCCTCGTCGTTCTAGGTCTACCCCAGCCGCGAGTCATAGGCTGGAATGTTCCGTGCTCCCTAAGACGCCGATCAATTGCTTCGAACGTCTTCCTGTCGGGACACCTTTGTTCTGGAAATCTGTCTCGATACAAACGTACCGCGCCACGGCTATTGCCCCGTGCTAATCCATACATCAAATGGGCATCTGCCAACTCCGCATTTGTAAACATTGCACTGACTGCAAAACCACATTCGTGATGAACACTAACCTGTTGATGCTACGTACTGATGTGCTTGATGCTAGTACTGTAGAGCAATGAGTCGCATGTCAACACAAGCACCGAAGTCAACATTACCTTCCTTCAATTGAGCCAACTGTCGGTGAATCGAGAAAGTACAGTACATACTGACGAAACTAAAATGAGCTCTAACATGGAAATTAAGCGTTTCCGGACACATGTCGACATAACATCTTTTCTTTATTTGTGTGTGAGGAATGTTTCCTAAAAGTTTGGCCGTACCTTTTTGTAACACCCTGTATATTATACATGTATTACATTGTATTGTATTATATATTATAATATGTATTATATTATACATGTATTATATTAATAATTAATATAATAATATATAGCCCCCCACAATAGATGAATACACTAAACAGATTCAGAAGGATGTAGGTTGCAGTAGGTACTGGGAGATGAAGAAGCTTGCACAGGATAGAGTAGCATGGAGAGCTGCATCAAACCAGTCTCAGGACTGAAAACCACAACAACAACCCCCACAAAAGCGAGTCGCACTTGTTCAGATCCGGAGAATATGGCGGCCAATCGAGGCCCATGCCAGTGGCCTTTGCGTACCTCACAGCCATAATGCGATCCCCAAAGTGCTCCTCCAGGACATCAAACACTCTCCTGCTTCGATGGGGACGAGCTCCGTCTTTCATCTATATCTACATGTACATCTACGTGATTACTCTGCTATTTACAATAAAGTGCCGGGCAGAGGGTTCTATGAACCACCTTCAAACTCTCTCTCTACCGTTCCAGTCTCGAACGGCGCGCGGGAAAAACGAGCACTTAAATGCATGAACACATGTTGTCGAAATCAGGGTCACTTTGGATAATGGCGATGAAATCATCTTCCAAAACCTCCACGTACCGTTCGGTAGTCATCGTGCCACCAACGAGTATTGCACCAATTATTCCGTGACTGGACATTGCAAATCACACAATCACCCGTTGAGGGTGAAGAGACTTCTCGACCGCGAAATGCTGCTTCTTAGTCCCCGAAATGGGCCAGTTTTGCTTATTTACGAACCCATCCAAATGAAAGTGGGCTTTGTCGCTAAACCAAACTATGTTCACGTCAGAAGTCATGTTCGTCAGTTCTGTGGACAGTAGTGTTCGCGAAACACAACCGCTGTTCCATGGCCCTGGTGCCTAACGGCTGATGGGCTTGAATTTTGTATGGGAAGAGATGAGGTCTTCAACAAGAATTTGTCGCAGTGTCTTCCGGTTGATTCCCACCTGTTGTACAGCTCTTTTGATAGATTTCCTGGGGCTGGTTTGAAACACAGCGCATGTCTGTTTTCAGCCGTTCCGGTCGACAGACATTGCCAACATTATCACGAACCTACCTGTTCTCTCAAACTTACGAATCAAATTCTTGATTGTTAGCACACTTGGACTGGTTGCCTTCAATTTGAGCTTGGTCGCAAACATCTATTGAGCCAGAGTTGGGCTGTACTTGCTCGCATTGCAGGTTTTCACAAGCGCTGTGGCTCAGACACGCTGTACCGTGACATTTTCACGTGCAAATGGCCGACAACATCAAGGAACATGCGCATACTAATTCCCACTGTGCTCCGCGGCCCACCGTGCAGTTTGAAAATCTCAACGCAAACCGTTCAGAAGTTATGATTATTTTATTTCATATAATTCAGTAACTGTCACTTTGTATGTATGTCTTTTGTTTCCTTATAGATTTTCTCTCAAAAATTTGCTTCCTATGTCAAACGTACCATTATCTGTGATTTCTCATAATACTTCGTAGAAAATCAGCCGATTCTCTTATCTTAATTTGACGTGGAGCCCGTAACTCTCATCCATCCAAGGGAAGCAATTGCTGAACTCAAAATACTCCGGGGAAAGATAGGCGATCTTAAACTCAGCATTGTTTTGCCCCAGTTCTGTCATAGTGTGTTTGTATTTGCGATGGATTGGACGGACAGAAATAGACGTACTACGCAGACGCTTGTGGCATTTGCGGCATCGCAAACTTCTATAAACTGTTAATGCTTGAAATACTGCAACAGCATGTCAAGCAACACTTGTCTTGATACTAAATATAGTGGTCTTAGGCCCTAGAGATGAAAGCATTCGATTAATTTAAGCGAAAATTGTCACGCTGAAGACAATTTTGGACCAGAGACGTGTACATAGAAGTAAGAAAGTCTACAGGTGTTGGGCAATTCCGTTAGTTGGCAATGTTGAGAAAGCTCTTCTTAAAAAAAAAAAAGCCACTATCTTTCTGTAGGTAAGGGTGATTATTCATTATGCATACTTATGGTGAGATAATAAAAATGAATTACAGATAACATTCGCATCGGGTGGATTGGGTCCCGGTCTCATAAGAGCGGCGGCGCTCTAGATCTACCGATCAGGGTTTCGCAAGAAGAAAGCCGACTTTCTTCCAAAGTTTTCTGTTTAAGTACACACGAGCATCTCTGTTCGTACAGTCTTTACCAACATACTACGAACCTAGCTGCGCGTTCCTGAATTCGTTCGATTGCTGGTGTCATGCTCAATTGATACAGGCTCCAAACACTGGACAGATATTGTAGATTTTGTCGCACTGCCATCTTGTACTCGTTTCCTTCACAGGTGCACTGGGCTTTCCCAGAACCGTCCCGACAGATCGTAGTCTTCCATTCACCTTCGCGAATAGTCATGTCAGACGTTCGTACCATATCAGCCGCTTTTAGTATTACCACTAAATATTTGCATCCTTGGGGTGTGCTCTGGACGTTCACCGCTAATTTGTAGTAGTATATTATCGAGTTATTTTTCGTTTTATAGACTTTTCTCACAATTATTTTAATTTGAAAAGAACTGCCATTTATTACACGAAGCATAAATTTCGTCCGGAGAAAATCCACTTGGCTATGGCTAAGCCACTGCTGGTTACTGTCCTTTCTTCCAAAAGTCCTTCTGCCGCAAGGCATGCAGTAAAACTTCTGTGAAGTTTCGAAGGTAGGATATGATGTGAGGGCGGGTCGTGAGTCGTGTTTGGATAGCTCAGTCGGTACAGCATTTGCCGAGGAAAGGCAAAGGTGCCTTGTTCGAGTGCCAGACCAGCGCACAAGTTTAATCTGCTAGGAAGTTCTAGAATTACTATACATTACATCAAGTGGAACTTTTCCCCAAGTCTGTACGCACTTTTTTAGGACTGTCCAACGACGATATTTTCCTGTAGCCAACAGTGTGTGACACTACGGCCGAGAGTATGTGATTTCATTTCTACTGAGGTCGCTAGTGTTCGTACACGGTCCAGTCAGACTAATGTGACCACTGCCTATGTTCTACGTCAACAAGCAGTAGTCATTCACAGACCAGGTGGCAGCACTAGCCGTTGGAGGTGTACGTGTGTGTTTTGGGGGGGGGGGGGGGGGGGGGGCGGAAAACAGTGCAGTCGTTGTCGTAATGCGAAAATAGACCGATATATCTGACATCCAAGAGGGCTGATCATAGACTTTCGGGCCAGGGGTGGAAGTATTTCCGAAACGGCTAAGTCTGTAAACTATTCGCGTGCGGTCGCGGTTAAAGTATACCGTTGATGAGAAAACGGCGTTATCCAGAACCGGCGTCGAGGCAACTGCGATGCACCACGGGCCATACAAGACAGGGGTGAACAACGGCTTCGGAGATCTGTACGGGCAAACGGACGTGCAACTGCGGAGCAACTGACAGGCCAGATGATCCGACGGGTTACCGACAGTGTTTCCTCGACAACCGTTCAGTGAACGTTGGTGCGTATGTACCTCCACAGCAGAAGCTTGGTTCATGCCGACTGCTTTTCTTTGGCGACGAAGGTTGGAAGTTTCACGCCAATATCGAAACTGGACGTTCACCGAGTGACGACACGTTGCCTTTTCAGATGAATCACGTTTTATGCTCCATAGGCGTGAAACGTGCGAAAGCAGACAACCTTCAACAATCTTGGAAACGGTCTAGCCCGAAGGAGGGAGTATTATGGTCTGAGATATGTTTTCGTGGCATTTCCTGAGTTATTTCGTTAGTCTGAAAGGCACAACGGACCAACACAAGTATACATCTATCCTTGGACGCCGTGTCCACCCAATGTACAGTTTGATTTTCCTCAGCACATTGCAGCGTATCACACATATCACGGCGTACGCGCGTGGTCCGAAGAGCCGCAGGATGAGTTTACCGTCCTCTCGTGGCCACGAACCCCGGACAAACTTCCCATATTAAAACCCAATCGTGAATCTGTGGAACCACCTCGATCGGACTGTTCGCGCCATGGATCATCAAACGAGCAACATTGAGCAGCTGGTCACGGCACTGGAGGCGGCACGGCTCCACATGCCCGTCGCTACCTTCTAGAACCTAATTGACTCTCTTCCTGTGTCGCAGAAGTCCGCGCTGCAGAAGGTGATTATTGAGGCCTTTGGCAGGTGGCGACACTGAAGTGACTGGATAGTGTATTACGCTTTCTAGTGGGCACATCCTACGTTGCGTTCGTTTCTGTTGAACATTCGCCGTCAAGAGTAACGTGCAGATACAGTGTGCGAACTCGAGACTAGACAGGTTATGGCATTGCCATTAGGTTCTTGTTTGTGTTGTACGTTTCAACTTTGCTGTATGTATGCAGTTATCTCGTGGTATGAAAAATATATTTGGTGTCGTTCACTACGCCGACTGCTGCACGCAGCGCACGTTTCGCTCGGTGCTGTTGGAGGGCGTACAGCCGGGGCCCGCCGCCTCGCGCCTCGCCGTGCCCCGTGGCCTGGGCGGCTGCAGTATTAATAGCGAGGGCCGGCCGCGTCGCGCCTAATAGGGCGCCGGCCCTGCCTGCGCACCACGTGTCGGCGCCGCCGCTTTCCCGCCACCTGCTCGCTCTGTCTCTGTCGCCCCGCCTCACTTGTGTGTATACCATCACAAGTGCAAGCATTTTAGCTCTGAGCACTATGCGACTTAACTTCTGAGGTCATCAGTCGCCTAGAACTTAGAACTAATTAAACCTAACTAACCTAAGGACATCACACACATCCATACCCGAGGCAGGATTCGAACCTGCGACCGGAGCCGTCGCTCGGCTCCAGACTGTAGCGCGTAGAACCGCACGACCACTCCGACCGGCTGCAAGCATTTTCTTATTTCTTTAATTGGTCTTCGGCTTTACCCGTTTAGTCAGGGAAAGCGAAGATTTCACAAACTGCTGTTCTGTACCGTAAGTTCTACATCTACTATATCCCGCAAGCCACCTAATGGTGTGAGGCAGAGGCTAATTTCTCTGTGACTCTTACTTCTTCCTTTCAAAAGTTGTGTTACGAAAAGCAATGCAACATATCTTTCCTCTGCCAATTTCGGTTGAAAAATGCGCAATTCGTTGTGGCACATCTTGGAACTTCTGCCCCTAGTTGCCTGAAGTTCCGATCGGTCGCAGCGCAACACGTAGCCTACAGAATGGCGTCTGAAACCGAGGTGCGTTCCAGGCAGAGAGCTGTCATTGACTTTCTTTTGGCGGGAAACCAGAGCATCGTAGATACGCATAGCCCCTTGTTAAACGTCAACGCACACGTGGCAGTGAACAGAAGAACGGTAAGCCGTTGGGCCAGGCGTCTGTCATCGTCGTAACGAGGCCGCACACAGCTGTCACTCCTGCAGTGTTGGAACGTGCGGACATACTCATTCGAGGAGGTCGACGGATTACAGTAAAATACCCCGCCGTCAACTTCACATCTGTGTTGGTAGCCCTGAGACACTCGTCCACCAGTTCCAGTTGGGGTACTCAAAGGTGTGTGCCCACTGGCTTGTTCTTCCTCATCCAGCCCGGATCTCGTCCCTCCGACTTCCGTCTGTTTGGACCAATGAAGGATGCACTCCGCGGGAAGCAGTATGTCGATGATGGGGTGGTTATTTACTCAGTAAGATTTCGACTCCGACGTCGACCAGTAGAGTGGTACCAAGCGGGCCACATGCTCACCCTGTAAAGTGGCGTAAGGCCGTTGCATTGATCGGGGATTATGTTGAAAAATAGGGTTTTGTGACTAAAAGAGTGGTTAGAGAACAAGATGGCGTATTGGAATCCTGAATAAAACCAACCTGCTTTCAGAAAAGTGTTGGTTGTTGAACGCCCCTCGTGCAAACGTAACTTGAGGAATTCCTGCTGTTATCATGTCTTGAGAAGGATATGCTCATGTCCTTATCATGAACACCCTAGAGCCACATGGCTGAGGTCTGCTACCTCATTTGGATGTTTTTCGAACTACGAAGATGACTGAACTTCAATCCTTTCTGGTTACTGTGGGTAACATCCGCGACGCAACCTGACACGTGGTATAGTTCTGGAGTGTCATCTAGATAATGTCATCTACGAAAAACGCGTTTTGACGTAACGCTTGACCGTATTGAAAGTGTAATGTATTCTCGCCATTGTTTCAAATATGTGCCATAGTTTTGGCTATTCCTGAATGGAATAAGCAACCATTCCGTGTGCGGTGTACTAGTACCTACTGGTTTAGCTATACAATCTCACTTCCTGCAGATTGATAATTCTGCTGCATTTAAACTAGATCACCTGCTGATATTGTGCTTTTTGACAGCGATGAGGCTTTTGTGTGTCCATATTTTGACAGGTCTTTGGCGGATAATACTGATCATTCAGGGTACACAAAATATGATGCTGGTGTGCTGCTCTAGACGTTTGCTTAGTTTCTGCACGTCTTACTAGTTTGCATTCATTTGTGCCATTCTTCCGGGGCAACGAAAGGACCGCAACCGTTAATGTCTTCTATGCGGCGTTCTGGTCGAGTACGATCCCATTATATCAGTAAACGTCCCTTAGATATAGTGCTCCCACAGCTGTAAATATTTGTTACTCAGGATGAGCCGCTATTGAACAAAAACTTTTTATTGCCTACCAGTTTTGTTTTGGTTCCATAAAAATAACACAATTTACTTAACAAAGATAATAGTGGGACATCAATAACATGTAATCAGCTAGTTCCCTTATAATCATACCCATTGACAGAAAATCAGATGGGAATATGGGAATCTAACAATAAATGCTCAAAAGACATGGTCACAAATGTGAAACAGCGAGGTTCATAAAACATGAGTCTTATTGAATTAATGTGCAGGAATAATAAATCTGTTACCGATCGTTCAGTCAAATTTTTCTGTACACATTTTCGAGTTCTAGAAATTAGATACTTCACATTTAATGGCTAGTGAATGACACTAACCTGCGTAACTTTATACCAGCGAATCAAATCATTTTAATAGAAAAGTATCTTGTAATAGAAAACTAAGATTAACTACTAGAATGTTATACGAAATTAATAAATCGAGGACTGTGAAATAATATCTTGCAGTGTTTACACGGCGTCGTCTCCTCGGCCTTTCATAGAAAAGTGCTAGTAGAAAGACAGAGCTACTGTTTGACTTCTCCAATTATTTATCCCTGAACGTAATTGGCCTTGCAAGTCAGCATCTCTGCTGCGCCACACGGTTGACTGAGCGACTTATCCGACACTTATTATGTAACGTTGGTGACCACCAGAGAAAAAGCCTGCCATTCAGGATTTCTGATAATACAGAATCGTAATTGGTGGCACGGGGGACGACAAGTGTTGAGTGTTTGTGCATATACGGGGGTATAGGATTGCACAGTATACTAAACGAAGTGGTCAGTAATAGCTTCTATCGTACGATTGTCCGCGCAACATACATTGCAAGTTATCAACTAATCCGGCGTGTTCTCAGATACTGGCCTAGTCATGGATGGATGGACAGATTTAGTGCAGATAGCTGCTAGCTACTGTTTTGCAACATATGCTTCCTGCCGTGATAGAGTCAGCTTCGTCAGCATTTGGGAGGATGAAGAATCTAATAAAAGGCAAAGGGGAATGTTGGGCGCGATAATCGCCACCGTTGACTAGCCAGTGAGCGGAAGCTGGACCACGCCGGCTGGCGCTCGGCTGGGGACACAGTGCGCGGCGCCTGTTGTGTTCCGGTCGCCCTCCCCGGAATAGTCTCGTACGCCACGCCGTGCCACATTCGGAAATAGCCTACAATAAGGTCGCCGGCGGCGCGCGGCCACACTCCGCTCCCATTATGCACCACGCACGCCAATCGCTTGTCGATGTTTGTGTCGCTTTTTCCTTGTGGTACTTAACTGCGTTGTGATCGCAGTGGCGGTACGATGTTGTAATAAAGGCTAGTGGAGACATGTAAAGAGGAAATTCGGAACCTACGTAATAGTTTTGACGAAGATTTATTGGGAGAAATACTTTGCATACGTAAATTATCGATATACACTGAGCTGACAAAAGTAATGGGATAACGATATGCATATGCATATATACCGGGTGATCAAAAAGTCAGTATAAATTCGAAAACTGAATAAATCACGGAATAATGTAGATAGAGAGGTAAAAATTTACACACATGCTTGGAATGACATAGGGTTTTATTAGAACCAAAAAATACAGAAGTTCAAAAAATGTCCGACAGATGGCGCTTCATCTGATCAGAATAGCAATAATTATCATAACAACGTAAGACAAAGCAAAGATGATGATCTTTACGGGAAATGCTCAATATGTCCACCATCATTCCTCAACAATAGCTGTAGTCGAGGAATAATGTTGTGAACAGCACTGTAAAGCATGTCCGGAGTTATGGTGAGGCATTGGCGTCGGATGTTGTCTTTCTGCATCCCTAGAGATGTCGGTCGATCACGATACACTTGCGACTTCAGGTAACCCCAAAGCGATAATTGCACGGACTGAGGTCTGGGGACCTGGGAGGCCAAGCATGACGAAAGTGGCGGCTGAGCACACGATCATCACCAAATGACGCGCGCAAGAGATCTTTCACGCGTCTATCAATATGGAGTGGTTCTAATAAAACCCCATGTCATTCCAAGCATGTGTGTCAATTTTTGCCTGTCTGTCTACATTATTCCGTGGTTTATTAAGTTTTCAAATTTATACTGACATTTTGATCACCCGGTATATATGTAGATGGCGGTAGTATCACGTACACGAGATATAAGAGGACAGTGCATTGGCGGAGACGTGATTTATACTCAGTTGATTCATGTGAAAAGATCTCCGACGTGATGATGACCGCACGCTGGGAATTAACAGACTTTGAACGCTGAATGTATTTGGAACTAGAGGCATGGGACATGCCATTTCCGAATTCAATATTCCGAGAACCACAGTATATCAAGAGTGTGCCGAAAATATCAAATTCCAGGCATTACCTCTCATTACGGAAAACGCAGTGGCCGACGGTCTTCACTTAACAACCGAGAGCAGCGGCGTTTGTGTAGAGTTTTTAGTGCTAACAGACAAGTCACTGCGTGAAATATTCGCAGAAATGGAAGTGGGACGTACGACGAATCTATCTGATAGAGGAGTGTTGCGAAATTTGTCGTTAATGGGATATGGCAGCAGACGATCTATGCGAGTGCCTTTGCTAACAGCATGACGTAGACGGCAGCGCCTCTCCTGGACTCGTCACCATGCCGATTGGACCCCAGACGACTGGAAAACCGTGGTCACATGAGGACTGATTTCAGTTGGTAAGAGCTGATGGTAGGGTTCGAGTGTGGCGCAAAACCAAGAAGCCATGGACCCATGTTGTGAACAAGGCATTGAGCAGGCTGGTGGTAGCTCCACAATGGTGTGGGCTTTGTTTACAGGGAATGGACGGGGGTCCTCAGGTCTAACCGAACCGGTCATTGACTGGAAATGGTTGTGTTCGACTACTTGGAGACCATTGCAGCCATTCATGGATTTCACATTCCCAGACAACGACGGAATTTTTATGGGTGACAATGGTCCTTGTTACCGGTTTGAAGAAGATTCCGGACAGTTGTGGCGGATGATTTGACCACCCAGATCGCCCGTCATGAATCCCATCGAACGTTTATGGGACATAATCGAAAGGTCAGCCCGTGGACAAAATCCTGCACCAGTAACATGTTCGCAGTTATGAACAGCCACGCCGTCTATGGCGCCTTGCCACGGTTCGCGCGGCTCCCCCCGTCGGAGGTTCGAGTCCTCCCTCGGGCATGGGCGTGTGTGTGTGTGTGTGTGTGTGTGTGTGTGTGTGTGTGTGTGTGTGTGTGTGTGTGTGTTGTCCTTAACGTAAGTTAGTTTAAGTTAGACTAAGTAGTGTGTAAGTCTAGGGACCGACGACCTCAGCAGTTCGGTCCCATAGGACCTTGCACCACACGCTCCCCTTGCGCGTGAATCAGTGCAGTGAACAGTTCTAAACTCCTGCGCTACACTCGTCACACTTGCCCTTCTTGCAGTTGCCCGATGCTTATTCCCTGTGTGAGGTCATCGAGATTTGTCTCCGGGACATCTTGTAATGAAGACGACCACCACAGTGCACCGCAACTTCTTGCTGATTGACACACGCTGTCTTTTTCCGTTTCTTCTTCGCTGCCTCGTGTTGCGGGACCAGTTCCATTTGGCACTAAATTCACACTGACCACACAACGTGTGACGTCCAACTTTCCGTGCCCAACTGGGGGACCTCCGGTAACAAGCTCCCGCACTTTCATTCCTTTCCGTCGAGTAGTTAGTATATTTGTTACTTTGTCTATCTCGTCCTTAAGTTTTGCAGAATATTTTAAAATGTGTTTTGTTGCGCAACTATGCTGCGCGGTCAATCAGGTTGTACTCGTTGTGGATTTCTAACCGTGGTTATGTTATACGCGGCGTTCAGTTTACATTTAGAAACTATTACTTCAACTACTACAGCTTATCGTTTTTTATGGTTATGTTTATGATCTGCTATCCTCTGATATGGTCACCGAGCAGGAGATGGCGCACCTGTTAAGCTATTACATTTGCTTTCGTTTGGAACGACGCTGAACATTCTTGATCCTGATTTACCGTTTCCGTTGTTTCCATAATTACCTATTTCTTTTTTTTAAAAAAAAAGATATTGAATGATTTTTCGTCCCATACTTGCCCATTCTGAGCGTATGCAATGTTTCTAATTGACATCATTGTCGGAGGAAATTTAATCAGTAAGCTTACTTTGCTTTCCGTCTTGTTTCCTGTTGCGATCACACTTGGAACTTAGTTTTTCTTTCACGTACATGAATTAATCTGCCGTACAAACGATATTATCGCGCGTATATACAGCAGGGGTTTTCTGACGCTAAAGCGTTCACACATCCCAGTGTTACACTCAGTGATAAGGCGTGTTTCATCGTCACAGAGTGCTTGACCTCCCGCACGAGGAAACACAAACCATAAGCTTTCGTTTTTCTGAACTGTGATTTAAAACAAAGATTGCACTTGGTCAGGCGGAATGGAGATCGTGTCCTTGACCCCTCCGATATTTCCTCATGTGACTTGCAAACCAACAGGCCCTCATCCGCGAACCGCATTCCTTACTCTGCGCGCTGTCGGGGATAAAAAGGCCAACCGGATCGTGCCTTGTCAGCTTCTACTCTCAGACTTATTCTTCTTTCATAGACCTGCGGCCACGCGTTTTTCGCATTTGAGTCTGACGCATAGATTGCTGTTTTTCTTATTTGGGACCTCAGTTATTGAAGCTGTCAGATAATTTAGCCGCGCTGGGAAGCCGCGCGGTCAAGCGCCCTGCCACGGTTCGCGCGGCTGCTCCCGTCGGACGTTTGAGTCCTCCCACGGGCGAGAGAGAGTGAGAGAGAGAGAGAGAGAGAGAGAGAGAGAGAGAGAGTGTGTGTGTGTGTGTGTGTGTGTGTGTGTGTGTGTGTGTGTGTTGTCCTTAGCGTAAATTAAAGTTACATTAAGTAGTGTGTGAGCCGAGGGACCGATGACCTGAGTAGTTTGGTCCCATAGCAACTTACCACCACTGGAGAAAACTACCACCACTTTCAGATAATTTATATTCCCATATATTACTCCAAACCGTAGTGCTTCGGTAATAAGAGACGGGCATCATCTACCATTATACGGATTATCCACAGAAAAATGAATTTTTGTGTGAGATTTTAGTGCACGATGATTCATTACCTTCAACTATTGCAGCGCTGTTAGCGAACTTGAAAAGGGAACTAGACCTGTTAATCACGGATTTCGATTAGTATTATGTACGTTGTAAAGGTATATGGGCTGAGTGCCTGGTTTGCGCCTTTCATGCGACTGTCCCTAGTGCCTGAGAAAATGGACGTTAAGTTTTGTGCGTACCTACTAGATCTGTAACGTTAGTCATATTCCGACCAAGCGAATGTAGCGCAGAAGTTAAGGAAGGTTCGCGGCTGCTATGCTGGAGTTACCGGATCAAGTCTTGCTCGTGCATTTTTTTTCCAGTGTCATCGTACGCAATATCGTTAATTGCATATGTCATGCAGTATTATTCAGAGTAGTCAATTTCGCCGCAGTAATTTCATTTATAAATACGTAATTATAGTAATTTTTTGAATGAGTATTCCGTTTGTTACATAGTAGATCACAGAATCATCTTACTCGCTATCATTTACATCGCTTTCTGTGCTAGAACCGATTCCGGATGGTATTTATCGTAGAAGCAGCGAAAACACTAATTTGTAGAAAGCCACGCAAATTTAATGAAAACTACTGTTTTGCAGTCCCACCGGATTGTTCATTTTTTGATCAACTTCGATGCGAACCACGCGCGTTTGATCATTCCTGTGAAAGCAGTTGCACTAAATTGATGTGAGAATAAAGAAAGCATTGCTATGGAATCTTCCGTCGAAGCGATATTCCTATTAATCTGCAGCAAGTCGGGAGCATTATGAATTTTTCTGCGTGATCATTGTAACCGATCTGAAAAAATATGCATCATAAGGATGGCAAAGTGGTGTGCATTTGGCTGGGGTAGTTGTTACGGTGCAGGTGCATGCTTTTTTTCTTTCATCTACTAAGATTTCAGCGTAAAGTGTCTTGTCTGATTAGTCTGCCCTCCCCACGAATCAATAATGTAAAGAAAAGTATGCAGGCCGGATTGGAACCCGTACCAGCAGCATCGTAGCTGTAAACCTTAATCGTTACGCTACGCTTGGTTAGTCGAAACATGGCTAGCGTTATTAGGTGTAGGAGGTAAATATGAAACTTCAACATCGATTTTATCGGATACTAGGCATCGTCGCTAGGAAAGTCGCTAGCTACATACTGAGGACAGTTCCCTGTACAAAATATCTAAGACTCGTCAAAATCCATAATTAACAAATCTGAAAGTCCCCTTGTAAAACGCACTTCTGAAAAGTTGGCTACCAGATGGAAAAGCCTCTTCCTCTACGTAATACATAAACCTCTGTGTAGCGCATTTTGTTAAACCTGGTTCTGCACAGCTTTGCACTATTGGAACAAAATTATAGCACAACAAAGCTTTCCCAGCGTACATCACGCCTTTTCTGACTGCGGCTGCTGCTGCCGCTGCCGCCGCCACCTTCTGGTGAAAGGACGCGGAAAAGCAAGGTTTTGTTTCTTACTGCGACAGCAAATTTGCATATTATTTAATTACTTTCATTCCTGACAGTAATGTTTCACACTGCTGTTGTGTAAATTCATTTCCATTTCACAGAATTTTTGTCTAATGTATGTTGCGATATTCGCAAGTGGGTTGTAAACTTGTGATGCCGCAATTGTGTCGTGTGGCGGGGTGTACGTTCAGAGAAAACAGGACTTTATTTTTAATGCGTTTTCCATAGATATACGCTCTACCAAAACTACGGTTCGACAGGTTTGTTACACTAAATGAATGACGTTGTGAATGGTAGGATTACTGGTGATGTAGATACGGGTTGCACTGGAAAGAAAGAAACATAATTGACTTTGTAAGAGAAAAACTGGGAGCCGACGATGTCTCTTTGTTCGTTTTGTAGTCGTGTTGCACGTACTTAAAACCACACATAATTAAGTTTTAGTCCATTGTGTACTTTATATCCTTACGGTATATAAATTGGGTTTGTATAAGTAAGAAAAATTTGTTGATCGCCTGACTTCTGCCCTTTTATGTAACCAAAGCAACTACTTTTAATGCAAGTACAGTTTACATGCACAAATATAAAAATGTATTTAATTATTGTTGTTATTTTGTAATCAATAGAACGTTCTTCATCGTGATCAAAGGCAAGTGTTTCCTGTGCAAATGTTGTTTATGAAAGAAACGTGTTTTATGTAAGTTCGACGAAGTAATGAATCGATGTTTGATATACACTCCTGGAAATGGAAAAAAGAACACATTGACACCGGTGTGTCAGACCCACCATACTTGCTCCGGACACTGCGAGAGGGCTGTACAAGCAATGATCACACGCACGGCACAACGGACACACCAGGAACCGCGGTGTTGGCCGTCGAATGGCGCTAGCTGCGCAGCATTTGTGCACCGCCGCCGTCAGTGTCAGCCAGTTCGCCGTGGCATACGGAGCTCCATCGCAGTCTTTAACACTGGTAGCATGCCGCGACAGCGTGGACGTGAACCGTATGTGCAGTTGACGGACTTTGAGCGAGGGCGTATAGTGGGCATGCGGGAGGCCGGGTGGACGTACCGCCGAATTGCTCAACACGTGGGGCGTGAGGTCTCCACAGTACATCGATGTTGTCGCCAGTGGTCGGCGGAAGGTGCACGTGCCCGTCGACCTGGGACCGGACCGCAGCGACGCACGGATGCACGCCAAGACCGTAGGATCCTACGCAGTGCCGTAGGGGACCGCACCGCCACTTCCCAGCAAATTAGGGACACTGTTGCTCCTGGGGTATCGGCGAGGACCATTCGCAACCGTCTCCATGAAGCTGGGCTACGGTCCCGCACACCGTTAGGCCGTCTTCCGCTCACGCCCCAACATCGTGCAGCCCGCCTCCAGTGGTGTCGCGACAGGCGTGAATGGAGGGACGAATGGAGACGTGTCGTCTTCAGCGATGAGAGTCGCTTCTGCCTTGGTGCCAATGATGGTCGTATGCGTGTTTGGCGCCGTGCAGGTGAGCGCCACAATCAGGACTGCATACGACCGAGGCACACAGGGCCAACACCCGGCATCATGGTGTGGGGAGCGATCTCCTACACTGGCCGTACACCACTGGTGATCGTCGAGGGGACACTGAATAGTGCACGGTACATCCAAACCGTCATCGAACCCATCGTTCTACCATTCCTAGACCGGCAAGGGAACTTGCTGTTCCAATAGGACAATGCACGTCCGCATGTATCCCGTGCCACCCTACGTGCTCTGGAAGGTGTAAGTCAACTACCCTGGCCAGCAAGATCTCCGGATCTGTCCCCCATTGAGCATGTTTTGGACTGGATGAAGCGTCGTCTCACGCGGTCTGCGCGTCCAGCACGAACGCTGGTCCAACTGAGGCGCCAGGTGGAAATGGCATGGCAAGCCGTTCCACAGGACTACATCCAGCATCTCTACGATCGTCTCCATGGGAGAATAGCAGCCTGCATTGCTGCGAAAGGTGGATATACACTGTACTAGTGCCGACATTGTGCATGCTCTGTTGCCTGTGTCTATGTGCCTGTGGTTCTGTCAGTGTGATCATGTGATGTATCTGACCCCAGGAATGTGTCAATAAAGTTTCCCCTTCCTGGGACAATGAATTCACGGTGTTCTTATTTCAATTTCCAGGAGTGTATTTTTGTTTTGCGGTTCTTTTGTTTTGATCTTTTCGTTGAGAAAATTGCGTTTTCGAGCGCTATATGACATTTGTTTTGTTTTCTTTATTTTTACTACATCATACCTCTCGTTTCATGTTACAAATCAACAATTTTCGAATGAAACCTGAATTAAACGTTGACAATTTCAATTTTGCTATAAATACTGTTTACTTTTAAGTAACAGACGGGTGGATAAGTACGTAAGAGAGAAATGTTCCGTAGGTACCCGACACTTTATGTACTCTTACGCAGTTTCTAGGCGATTCACTGCTTCCGGTTTTTGGGGAATCTAGTAAGACCCAGATCGCATACGCAAAGAAAGCTGTCGTTACGAGGTAACGCCCAATAGACATGTAGTACACCAAACATACAGGTAACACTTATATGACCGTAACTGACCAAAGCTACTAGGAAAGCCACCTTAGTCCGCGCTTATTTACTATGTTACACAATAGCTTACGATAGTTTTACAAGTCTAGTTTTTCATTTCCAAGGAGACAGCCAGATGTAGTGACTTTCGCATGCCCTTCGTCTCTTGTTGGACTACATTTCTTTACAGTTGAGATGTTGAAAATTATGTCCTTAGATCTCAAAAAAGGACGACTTGGTATTGAAGAAACGTAGTATTAATTCGCTGTTACTTTATTTCTATGTGTTGTACGAAGTTGTTCTGTGTTAGCCTAAGGACTGCTGCCTAAGTCTGCATGGCTCCATCTTTCCTTTTTTTGATGCTGTACTTGTAATAAGTTAACTCCAGAGCTTATATATGCAGTGCCTGGTCTTTCGGATATTAAGGCGGTGACAGCCAATGATCGCTTCATTGCAGCGGTACACGGAACTGGAACTCTTATGGGAATCAGTGAAATGCCACGAGTAGTGAGGCTAATGAGCAGGTACCATACATCAATAGTGTGTGGTATATGTTCAGAATTTAAGGTTGTCGGGAGGCGTGCTAAGATAAAAAAAAAATGGCTCTGAGCACTATAGGACTTAACATCTGTGGTCATCAGTCCCCTAGAACTTAGAACTACTTAAACCTAACCAACCTAAGGACATCACACACATCCATGCCCGAGGCAGGATTCGAACCTGCGACCGTAGCAGTCGCGCGGTTCCGGACTGAGCGCCTAGAACCGCGAAACCACCGCGGCCGGCCGTGCTAAGATAGACCGTACGTCTGTGGTGACTGCTGTGTCTGGATGGCGTAGTGCTCAGCGCATCTGCCTTGTAAGCAGGAGGCCTGGATTCGAATCCCAGCCCGGCACAGATTTTCAGCTTGTTCCATTGATATAAATCAATGACCACTGCTAGCTAATGCCTTTAAT
This sequence comes from Schistocerca piceifrons, assembly GCF_021461385.2. Taxonomy (NCBI): domain Eukaryota; kingdom Metazoa; phylum Arthropoda; class Insecta; order Orthoptera; family Acrididae; genus Schistocerca; species Schistocerca piceifrons. The sequence goes on along the minus strand of NC_060138.1, from coordinate 393,558,893 downwards.
TCCTTTGTGTCTTGATCCAGAGCTTCTCTCGCCATCGTTGCGTTTGACTGATCCCATTTTAGATAAACTGCAGTACTATACGATATGTATCCAAATGTGTAAAATGCGGCGATGACACAGACTTTAGTTTGCCTTGAGGCATGAATAGGAAGATACTGATTGAAATGAGTAACGCTTATGATATTCTGTGAGTTTAACCTATGTTCTCGCATTTGAACGAATGTCTTACTGGAAGCAAGAATGTCTTTCCCAGCAGATGTTGTACGTTCTGAATGGGCAAGTAGCCTTTAATCTTGTGAGGTTGTGTTCGTACTGTCATCTTTGCACCGCAGTTAGTTGTACGCCGTTGTGATTTTTGCCTTTCCGATACTAGCCTATCCGTCGCTGGAGTTCCCGTGCTATCCTATAACTTGACTGCAGCAGTTAGTTACGTGAGACTCGCGACACACGTTGCCTCCGGCGGGATTAGACTCTGCGTCCACTTGGGCTTTTTATTTTACTGTGTGACAGGCGCTTGGGGCCTCAATGGGAAGGTCGCAGCCGGAGCTCGTTGTTTTGTTGGGCCTGCGGTAAACATGGCAGACAGAGGTCACGACACTCGAAACGCCTGCTCAAGGCGACGCTATCGTCTTCCTCGTTTTGTTAAACAGTGTTAAATGTCTGATGACGACTGCTGTTTAGTGGCCGGTCGAATGATGGCGCAGCGCATTCGACAATTTCGTCGCACTCTCCCAGCAAGCATTCTCGTACTTGCGTAATGTGACAGTGCTGTGTGACCCTGGCGCATCTTTGTCGCTAGTGTGGTGTCACCGCCAGACACCACACTTGCTAGGTGGTAGCCTTTAAATCGGCCGCGGTCCATTAGTATACGTCGGACCCGCGTGTCGCCACTGTCAGTGATAGCAGACCGAGCGCCACCACACGGCAGGTCTAGAGAGACGTACTGGCACTCGCCCCAGTTGTACAGCCGACGTTGCTGGGAAAGGTTCACTGACAAATACGCTCTCATTTGCCGAGACGATAGTTAGCATAGCCTTCAGCTACGTCATTTGCTACGACCTAGCAAGGCGCCATTACCAGTTATATTGAGCTTATTATACTTTTGTGTCATCAAGAGCGATGTACTCCAATTATGGATTAAAGTTAAGTATTACATCATCTACGTACTTTATTTGCAATTCTCAAGATATTGTCCTGTTCCAGACCTCACGCCAGTCAGCGTGTAATTAAACGCGTGCATTTCGGCCTCCTCTAGAAACACAGTGTTGGCTCTTCTGCCAACACTACAGCTAGGGTGTTATTTTAGCGTTTCGTCGTGTCTCAAGAACTTCTGTTCTGCGATTTGTGTGATGGTCGTTTTGCTGTAACGTAGGAGCGCCAGACAAAGAAAAGGCCCGCCCCTGTACCCGCCAAGTACGACGATTTTCGTTATGCAAGACGAGGACAAATCACAAGTAACTCCTATGAAGTAGTTCACGTCATGTAAAACGTAATTCCAAGCGCACAGATGGAGAGACTATTTTTAACGAACGTCAATTAATGAGCCATAACGGATAAAGACACGGTAAATATTAACACAAGTTTACTAAAGTAAACTATATAAGAATACTTCCTAAAGTTCTATCAACTTCTGTGATGACTACCGGATACTATCCGACGTTTGTGAAGGCTTACCACGACAGGAAAAAATAGGGGACATTGAAGAAACATTGAGAGAAGGTATGAGGAATAGAGAGGGTGGGGTAAGAGAGAGAGACCAGAAGTAAGGGAAGTTCGGAGTCATGTAAACAGATAACCTATTTATCTTGTTCAGATTTATTTACAAGAACAGTTAACAAATTTCTCAGGTTTACTTCCCTTACCAGTGAGTACGAAGATTTGCAAGAACTGCAGTTCGAGCGCACGCACACTAAGTTATCTCTGATCTGAACGAAGGCCTTACACTACTTCGCCACTGGCCCCTGTCAACAACTGTCTGCCCCGTTGTCTGCCCCGTTACACGGTGTGAAATCTGATTCAGGCGACAAAATGTTGGCGATTGTTCAGTGATATTTTCTGAATATTTTCATATAAAGGACCCTTGTTCTCCAGTGGATCATTAGAGAGTAATGTTGTGATTTGTTCGGTTTCTTATCCCCCAATTTTCTTGGTTTTTGTGAAAAAACGTTGACAAGAGTGAATAAGCGTGTAATATGCAGTCACTAAAATGTATGGCACACAACAAAGCTTCTCGCATTCGGGAGGACGACGGTTCAATCCCGCGTCCGGCCATCCTGATTTAGGTTTTCCGTGATTTCCCTAAATCGTTCCAGGTAAATTCCGGGATGGTTCCTTTGAAAGGGCACGACCGACTTCCTTCCCCGTCCTTCCCTAATCCGGTGAGACCGATGACCTCGCTGTTTGGTCTCTTCCCCCAAAAACAACACAACAAAGCTTAATGCAACAACCCTCAGCTGCAAAACTACTGTGATGTGTTTGCCATCGCTGCGACAACAGCTCAGTATACCGTCTCTGTGCCGCTCGATTACTGTTCTCAACAGCAGATGCATGAGTGAAAGGAACCAGTTTGTTTCCAAACAAGAGACACAGCATATGCCGTCAACATTTGCATTCTTCTGCAAGATGTTTTCCGGCCAGTACCGATGCAAAGATAGATGGGGGTAACAAAATACATGAAATGCAATTACTCTCAGCGCACCACCGTAGCCATAGGTCCCAAACACCAAACTATTCTGAAAAACCTCTGAAATTTCGTCGGTGGAGTTTGGGGTCGCCTTTGTACATCTGCGACGGATCAAAATCTTTAATTATCCGATTTATCGGAAAGTATTAGGTTTCGGTTCCGATATTTATGACTGAAATTTCAGTGTTTTCGACTGTACTATCGGTTCTGTCTTGTCTGAAATCGGTCCTGTGCCATGACTTCAACCACAGTTTATTCGAAAACGGAAGCATAGTAAGCTAAAGGCTCCGATAGGAGTTACTTTTGAATGGACTGCGACTGTGCCAAAGCTCGGCGAAATGTAAGTGCCGCAGGGTCTGTAAGCTACTCGTACACAGTGCGGCCGGCGCGGTGCCTGCAGCTGCTATTTGTGGCGTCCACGCGGACTGCCTACGACATCGCGAGCTGCGCAGCAGACCCGTAGTGACCACTGGCTGCCCAGCCTGCCCAGCCTGCCGCCTTTGTTTCTGCCACTGCCAAGAACGTTAGTTATTTGGGGCTGTGCGAGAGAATTGTTCTAGCAATGCACACGGAAAACCGTTAATTATTTACTCTTGCACATAAGTGTCTGTACAAAAGAATTGTCTTATTGGGTTGTGTAACCGGCCGCCGTGGCCAAGCGGTTCTAGGCGCGTCAGTCCGGAACCGCGCGACTGTTACGGTCGCAGGTTCGAATCCTGCCTCGGGCATGGATGTGTGTGATGTCCCTAGGTTAGTTAGGTTTAAGTAGTTCTAAGTTCTAGTGGACTGATGACCTCAGATGTTAAGTCCCATAGTGCTCAGAGCCATTTTGGGTTGTGTAACGTAAAACTCTGCGCTCTCGGAAGATTTGTTTGAACACTGCATGCTTTACAAGACACACACGTATTGGATTCGCGTATCGGCATATCGTGGTTTCTTCCGCTTGTGAACTGGTTCACCGAGCCCAGTAATAGGGAGGACCTTCAATTTAACAAGGGATCCAAACTATGATGCGACCAGATGTTTTCCACACAATCAAAGCACTGCCACAGGTGAACTTCATATCACTTGCCTGACAAAATAATTTGAGAGTCAGTCGCTGGGTTTGACTCCAGAACCACTGGATTTGTAGTTTAGCATCTAATCGCCCACTGATGTTCATTTATACTTAACCAGCTAACCTGGTAATGTAATTAGGTATATATCGTAATCTCCTCCTCACCCCGCTGTCTATTCATCATCTCGTCTGCCCTCTCCTCCTCCATCTCCTCTTCTCCCCCTCACTGTCCATCACTTCCGTCCCCCTTTCTATGTTCGTTTCGTGCCCCACTTCTCTGCCCATCGACTCCTCAGATTCATATTTCGTAATAGTAGTAGTAGTAGTAGTAGTAGTAGTAGTAGTAGTATTCTAATCATAAGCTGAAAAGCCATAAATACAACTTTTCCATTTTCTGTCGAAACCGACTGCGAGGAAGAAAACAAAAAAACGCATTGTAGTGAATACAGTTATTGTTTCAAAATACATTTAATGAAACAGAATATGTATGGGAGAAATAATTTTGGTAATGGTTTCAACGCACTACTGAAGTAGTTAAAGCTGATTTGCGAGAAAGAAAACAAAACCTCACATATTCGCAGCGAAGCAATGCAAAGCATTTTCTTTCTCGCAGGTTTTATCAGAAAACCTGTAAAACGTCTTGTATATATGAGTGCTTATTGGTGTGTCATGCTAAAATTTGAAACAAATTAGTCTACAATTTTTTCGAGAATTTTGTTCTTGTTCTTTAGAGTATTCTACAAAGATAGGAAGTATCCTATAAAAATAGGAAGTAAATCGGTTAGGAAGTTTGGGTGATTTTTGGTAACAGTGTTTCCCTCTGCCCATATATTATAAGATGGCGTACAACATGAATATATAAACATGCGCGGCGATGCGAATGGAGCATTGTGTCAAAATTTCAAAGCAATTGCTGAAGAACTTACCGAAATTTAAGATTAATTAATTAATTAATTAATTTTGAATGGGCGAACATTTACATCATCGTAACCGTGAAACAACGCATTGAAATCGTTTTGTATCAAACGTGATGAAATGCAAAGTTTTTAACATGTGACGTCGCATAAATCGAACATGAAGTCACAGTTCCCAAAAAAGAGTCTATTTGGAAAGAACATGTTTGCAAGTTGAAAAGCGAATGTGTTCGGTTCGTTACAGCAAGTGTAAAATCAACACGGACTAGAATTACTCAGAGCAGCCATACCGAACATAAAATAAAGTAAGATGCTACTAATAACAGTGTCTAAGACGTCCATAAGAAATAAATGGCATTCTTCTCGCAAAGCTGCAGCGTAGCATGTCAGGAGTCTAAGGAGCAGAGCTTAGAGAGCAGCACGTCATCCAATGATTCTCGTCCTTCCCTTTCCCCTCTCCTTTCGTTGGTTTTTCTTGGTCACATGACTGTTAGGCTATAAAAGCAATTCACCCGCGTTCTTAAGTTCCTGTATTTTTACAGGAGCACACTAGACACAAAATTATTCAACCCCAGTCACACTAATACCGTCCAACATCACCTCTAGCTAGTTTCTATAATGGTCTCTGTTCGGCGAGAAAGAGTTTCCTTAAGTTTCTTTAGATATGCCATATCCAGCCGAAAACATTCGTTGTTGATTAGGTCCTGCAGGACTACCAAATTACGGTGCTGTTGACCTCTAAGTTTCATTCACTGTTTCAAATAGACGCAGACATTTGCTGTGGATTTAAGCTCAGGTGATGGAGCGGTCCAGTCGAGGTGTGATACCGTAGCTCAGTTCGCGTCAAACCAGGATCGTATTCCTGCAGCTGTGTAAACACTGCTGTTATCATCGTGTTCACGCCAGTCACCAACTGTCCAGTTACTGTGGTGTTTGGCCCATTGAGGATGTAGAGCTTCATGTGCCGCTATGAGCACTGGGTTCTTATGAGGCGTCCGTTTCTAGATTTCCATCGCATGCAGATCCCTCGTCAATGTTCACTCGGGAACTGGTCGAGATGGACGAGCATTTACTGGCGGCAGCGCTTTCCCGACAGGTATCGGTTGTCATTTACATGCGTGACACCCGTCTTCGATCCGTTTCTGTAAGGATATTTTCTACAAATGCAGTAGGATCTCCTTAATCTGTCTCTTAATAGACCGGGAACATGGTCGTAACGCAAAGGAGGTCGGATTATCAGAGGAACACGTTTATTGACCCGTAACATAACATGTTCAAGTGTGTGTGAGTTCTTAAGGGACCAAACTGCAGAGGTTATTGGTCCCTAGGCTTACACACTACTTAAACTAACCTATGCTAAGAACACACACACACGCACACACACACACACACACACACACACACACACACACACACACACGCCCGAGGGAGGACTCGAACCTCCGGTGGGAGGGGCCGGGAAGTGCTGCCTGAAATATTGTTCCATGTTAAAACAGCACTTAAACGAAAAGAAAACGTTGACAAACTACAATATCTCACACGAAAGTGCAATGTACAGTAGCGCCTGAACTGTAAAATATTGCATAGTAAGATATTGTTAACTATGAGTGAGTAAAAGTTTAACATTTGTACATACCTTTTTACAGTACTTCATTGACATACAACTAATTTGCACTTAACTGTATGAAACACGATAAATCGCACAGTAAAAATGCTGTGATGATCTTTTCCTTAGCAGACGACAACCTTGATTTTTAATTCTGCTTATGTTATACAGTCAACGTCAGCTGTACTAACCTTGTGACTGGACGTCACTGGGCTCAGTGTCCGGTTGTATAGACAGTCACGTGGTTTCGTTTGGTTGGTGCCATAATTTAGTTTTGCACACTTTAATATATAAGAAGAACACCGTCACTAATTTGTAGAACAAATGCGTGCGCAATAACACTTATTGGCCGAGTTAGAAACAACTTATTTCATACTAAAAGTGATCGAACTCTCGAAACTAGCAACGGTCAAGTGCCTGTTGTTCATATCGCAGACGATGAGTCATCTAAAATGACAGACCTGACTAGCAGCGGCCCGTGTAGGTAAACAAATACTGGAAGCAGGATGGTCGAACTTAACGGAGATTAGTACAAACACAGGTCGGATTAGCGAGGCGCTACTGTACCGTTCTCAAGCCGTGTAACATGTCTGCGTGTGGTACACCATTCCTTGTAGACACCTGCGGGGTTGGAAAACTCGCGTTGATACACTTATCATAACCGGCGTCTTCGTTCACGATGCGGTCGTAGCCTCCTCCCACACAACCGACTGTCACATACACCCTCCGTCACTGAGGTGAATGGTCACATGGCCGTCTAACACCAGTTGTACACCAACCATAGCACGAGGGAGATAGAGAGAGGAAGAGGGACAGGAGAGGAGAAGCCGTAAGCTGTTGCTGTGTCCCGATCCCGTGGCGGTTGCGGATTTTTGGTGTAATACGGCTGTCCACCTAGCACTTCGCAGCCTCCATCGCCTACCCGCCAGCGCGCTTGCTTTGTTTCAGTGGCCGATCGATATCGCTATTAACGTCTCGCGCTCCACCTACTTATGAGAAACTTTCTTGCTCCTCGAACTAACGGCTTGACCTCTGACCTCCTGGTCCCTGCGTCACGCCTTAAACCACTTCGGGTAAGTATGGAAGTAGCAAGGACAGGGAATGCGTACGGATAGGAGTACTGGGGGAAAATATCTTGCACCGCAGGCGGATAAACATTTAAAGACAGCCCGCTTACTCGCCTATAGCTCCAAGGTCGCTTGTGTGTCTCCATCAGTAATGACATTAAAGCTGAAAGAACGACTGCGGCAGCTGGAGACAAAAGTCAAGGACTTCTCTAATTACAAAGTATGTAGCGTGTACGTTTTCGTCACGCGGAAAAGTTTAACGTCGCTTACATATGCTTTAATACAAATGGACGGAATTTCTAATATGCGGCGCACAGCTTTTTTCCTTGATCTGTAATTGAATATTGTTAAAATCTCATTTTCTTTGCCAGTCGTTAACCGTATGGATGTCTGAATTTGTTTGGAAAAGAAAGAGCAATGTGTATTACGTTATTTCTGCTTTTTATTTCAAAGTCTCTTCCTTAAGAATTTTTCGTATTATCTTCAGCCGTGCAATATCCGAGCCATAACGGTACTTTCATAATGCTTCACTGTAATGTATTAATAAAAACAGATGTCTGAATCTACTGAAAATAACATAACACGGCAGAATCTTGATACTGCTGGGCGTCTGGATCGATTATGATTGTCTGTTTTGTCAAATAACGTCATACTGTTAGCTAAATTCCAGACACCCAGAATTTTTGAACCAGGAGACTACTCGTGACATAAATTACGAGAGTTTAAACATTATTAATGGTTGATACAAGTGCGACCTTAGGAGTACTGTGTACCTCTAGAACAATGACTCTCATTAATATCTAATTCTGTGGAGAACTGTATTACTGAGACTAAGACATAAAAAATAAGTAACATGTTTGAAATGTTTCACCATGAAGGAAACTTTTTTTCAGTCGTCACTCTTCTGACTGGTTTGATGCGCTTCGCCAAGAATTCCTCTTTTGTGTCGACCTCATCATGTGAGTCTAGCACTAAACTGAAAATCCTCAGTTATTTTTTGAATTCCAATCTCTATCTTCCCCAACGGTTCTTACCCTCTGCTGCTCCCTCTAGTACCATGTAAGTTATTCTCTGATGTCTTAACACATGAGGGCAGGAATGCCTTCTGTGACTGTGCAAATATGTTTTTATTTCGTCTTTGCTTCGCTAGTCATGTATTATTTCCAAGAAGATAACAGAACTCGTAAACTTCCTCTACTCGTGGTCAGCAATTTTGATGTTACTTTTCTCCTTAATATCACTTCTATTACTACTCATTACTGTGGCGTTTTTCGTTTTACTCTGAATCCGTAGCATGTACCCATTAGAATGTTTACTCCATTCATCAAGTTCCGTAGTTCTTCCCCACTTTCACTGACAATAGTAGTGTCATCAGTAGATCTTATCATTGATTCCCTTCCAACATAAATTTGAATCCCACTTGAATGTATACTTCATTTCCTGAGTCATTGCCGTTTGTCTTAGTTTAGTTTCTGATAGGACCAACCCTATCACTGAACTGTTCATAATAACTCACTCTCTGTCCGATCTTCTTATTCATAATGAATTATAATTGGATAACATTTTATGCTGCTGTTGATATTAGTGCATACTCGCCTAGCCGTAAATCCGCACTTGTTCTCCGTTTCACTTCTCTGTCCCTTACTATATCTAGATTGAGATTTTTTATGCATGTATCTTTCCATATTTTGTAGCATTCGTAACACGTTCAAACTTCTGACATTCTAAGCTCCGACTTGTAGAACGTCATCCTGTGACTGCTGGGAGCTTCAAGTACGCAAGCTTATATTTTATGGTGTCAGCAAAAAAGTATTGTGGTCGAGGTGAAACTGGGTATACTGAGAGATAACACTGGCAGAGAGGGCGCCCTTTGTCAGTTGCATATTATTCATGCCGTTAGAGGTAGGGTATTGTTCACTGTGTTCTCTAGTGTAGCCGCTTGAATCATTTTTACACTAGCTGCCTGTTCGATCGTAAGGTGGTTCCTTTGGAAGCAGACGAAGCACGCTGGAGAACTAATTAGGCATAGCGGGTCGGTCTTGACTGGCCGCAGGTGTCTGCCGCCTTTCAGGGCCAGCCTTCTGACGACGCTCGTGGCCACTGGCCGCCGAAAAACCTAAAGGACCTTCAACACGTGCCATGGTCGTCCGGCAGGCTTACTTATTCCGTCCTTTTTTGACGACTAATTGATCGCTGTAGTTAATGCGTCAACAGGTTTTCAGAGACTGGCCGAAGTGGAACTATAATGTTAAGTGTGAGACGGTTATTACGCTCATCTGTCAGAGTGAGTTACGTAATTGGTGTATTAGTTAGGTGGCGGATTCGAAAGGGTGGTATTGTTTGGTTTTACAGGGTGATTAGAAAAAACGTTTACAAATTGACATGGCACATGCACGTACAACAAGGATCAATAATCACATAGGAACCGGGGAACGCAAAGGTCGTTCTGGGCTACTAAATGACGTTGTAGTTATTGCTATGAATAGACATCCACTGCAGGAGACGCTCGAAGTTTCGCCCAGATGCATCCAGACACGCCTGACATCGACGCTGCATTGAACGGCGCACTCTCTCGAAGACATCCTTCTGCCGCAACAATCCTGCGCACTAGGTCCTCCTGCGATGTAACATGTTTCATACACAAGGCCCTACAGACACACCCAAAGGAAAAAAACTGGTTGGTGGCAGATCGGTTGATCGTGGTGCTCATGCGACGGGCCCTCCGCCGACCAATCCAGCTGCCAGAAAAGGTTGCCTGTAGATGAGCCATCGCTTGCCTCCTGAAATGTGCGGGGGCTATCGTGACCATAGCGCCCTCTCGTGATGTTTTCGACTCTGGGTCCTATGTGATCACTGATCCTTGTTGTATGTCCGATGTGTCATCTCAGTTTGTGAATCTCTTCTTTTTTTATTATTATTTTTTATTGAACGTGCAGTGTACTACATGTGGAGAAGGGGTAGAGTTTCATTCAGTTCACTTTGTAAAGGGTGTGTGATCAATTCTACATATCTACTTCACGTTGAATCATATGTTGAGTAGACTGAAATTGTTGACGGCGCTAGAGAGAGAACTATGTAGAATCGTTCGATCTTTCATGAAGATTTTCTGCATCGGCCTTTTTATCTCCACCCCAAGTTAATTTATTATTTACGTACTTGGTGCCGGCCGGAGTGGCCGTGCAGTTCTAGGCGCTACAGTCTGGAGCCGAGCGACCGCTACGGTCGCAAGTTCGAATCCTGCCTCGGGCATGGATGTGTGTGATGTCCTTCGGTTAGTGAGGTTTAAGTAGTTCTAAGTTCTAGGCGACTGATGACCTCAGAAGTTAAGTCGCATAGTGCTCAGAGCCATTTGAACCATTTTGAACTTATTTGGTTCTGAGCAACACCTACCGTGCAAGTAGCAAGAGTTAAAACTGCACTGGCTTAACATAGACATAGAACAGTCATGATTGCATTCATACGACGGTTTCATATGGAGTACCTTATTCATGATAGTTTGAGTCTTTATTTACAAATATAAGTTCTTAATTTAAACAGCTGAAAGTTTTCCATATTCACAACAGCAAATACATTTCATGTACACTTATCTTTGGACAGTATTGGCTTTCCTCGCAACCGTTCCATCTTGTGTTGCCCAGTTGTGTTATACAAGTCTCCAGATTTTCGCCGCCGTTGCCATAGCTGGTAAAATCTTCTTACTCTTTAGGCTGCGTCATATTCCCTCTTCAAATTTATTCACTGCACGACTTTTCGATCCCTCAGCTGGAATCCTCTTTAGGTTGCTACTGATGTCCCTGGAAGGCTGAATACTGTCGAAGTCTGTACAGTTAAGTTTATATTAGATCTCGAAATATCTCTTTTTTCATCAAAGATTTTATTTCTGTTCTCAATCTGCCTTTTATAGCCTTTCTATTATTTTGCTGCCCAAAAAGCAAACCTCATCTACTACTTTCCGGGTGTGACTTCCTAATGTAATTCCCAGAGCATCGCCTGAATTAATTCGACTGCATTCCATTACCCACGTTTTACTGTTATTGATGTACAGCTTATAACCCCTTTTCAAGACATTGTTTATTCCATTAAACAGGTTTTCCACGTTCTTTACTATCTCAGATTACAATGTCATCGACAAAATTCGAAGTTTTTATTTCTTCTCCATTGTTTCTTACTCGTTGCTTGTTGTTAATTTCTTCCACGCTAGGATAGATGATCAAGGATCTGCACATCAGCAAGGTTCAGCAAACACAGTTTCCAGGTGGCCAAGTAAAAAGTGAGCGGGGTTGGTGAGAAAGATGGCTAGGCGCTAGGGCCTTCTCGTCCTATCCATCTCCTGGGGAACATCTTTTGACGTGTTTCAGTGAGCTGGTGCTCCGTCATGCATCAGCCATATTACTTGTCGCATTAATAATAATTGCGCGTGGCTCAGTGGCCGGGTGCAGGCACTACTTAGAGAATTCCGTTATCCAACTTGGGAAGGAGACATAGTTATTATTGTGGAATCCAAACTAGGCGAGTCCTCATACCGTTAGAGGACCGGCCAGGATTCGATCCCGTGACCTTTCGGCTTCCAGGCACACGCTTTACCGTTGGACAACCAGGCCCGACAATTGTCTTACTACTAAAAGCACATTCTGCAGCAGTAGAGATCTTCACTGTAGACAATAGCCATCTTGGCTCGTTCCTGGAATGAGAAGCATATCATTCCTTTGACTTAGTGCATAACAAAATCTGCAACACAGGAAATGGTTTTGTTCATAAGCCCCATCTACATAAACAAATATGAATTAATTAAATAAATTTAAACCCTGGAACGCATAATGAACGATTGATTGTCATAAAGTCTTAACGATCACATCGAATAACAGAAAGTTATTAGTTAATTTTATGTTCATTTACAGGTACATCTTCAGTCCTGGCGCATATTGAAATCCCACGGCCACAGTACCGTGACACGTCGCGATAGGGTCCAGAACAGAAAGAATCGCTAACGTCGATTTACAATGGGATTGAGAAACATATACTGTCTTCGAACATTGTGGGATACCTCGAAGAGAACGGTCTGTTGACACACAGTCAGCATGGATTCAGTAAATATTGTTCATGTGAAATTCAACTAGCTCTTTCTTCTGACGAAGTCAGAAGTGCTATCAACAGGAGGTGTCAAATTGATTCTTTATTTTCAGATTTTCAGAAGGCTTTTGAAACCTGTTGTTCGACTAGATTCGTGATTTCCCGTCAGAGAGGTCACAGTAACTGACGGAAAGTCATCTAGTTAAACAGATTGATATCTAGCGTTCTCTTAGGAAGTGTTACAGGCCCTTTGCTGTTCTTGATCTACGTAAACGATTTAAGAGACAATCTGAGCACCTCTCTTAGATTGGTTGCAGATGGTGGTGTCGTTTACTGTCGTATAAACTTACCAGATGATCAAAACACATTGCAGGACGATTTAGAAAAGATATTTGTAAGGTGCGAAAAGTGTCAATCGACACTAAATAATGAAAAGTAGGAACTCATCCACATGAGTTACAAAATAAAACCAACAAATCTGAAAGCTGTAAATTCAACTAAATACCTAGGGATTACAATGACAAATAACATAAATATGAACGATTACATAGATAATGTGGGGAAAGCAAACCAAAGACTGCGATTTATTTGAAGAACACGTAGAAATTGCAGCAGGTCTACTAAAGAGACTGCTTATACTACACTTGTCCGGCTTCTTCTGGAGTATTCGTGTGCGGTGTGGAACCCGAAAGAGATTGGGCTGATGGAAGATATCGAAAGAGTTCAAAGAAGGGCAGCTCGTTTTTACTGTCGCTAAATAGCGGAGAACGTGCCACACACGTGATGCGGGAATTGGGTGGCTATCATTAAAGCAAAGGCGTTTTTCGCTGCGGGAGGTTCTCCTCATGAAATTTCAGTCGCCAGTTTTCTCCTAACAGAAATTCAAGCTCGTATGGAAAGATTTAAGTGTTCGTTTTTCCAGTGCGCTGTTCGAGAATGGAACGGTAGAGAAACAGCTTGAAGATGGTTCGATGAACCGTCTGCCACTTCATTGTGAATTGCAGAGTAATCATGTAGATGTAGATATAGAAATGGTCCAGCTCGTTGATACAGTGGCAAAGAGGTGCGCCATTTTCTTTTGCCTCCTCTTGCGACGTGCTATGGTACTGTTTCGGTGGAATTTGAGTGTATGCCAGGTGTGGAGACATCTGCTTGCAAACAAAAATAAAATTGGCAAGTAACTTAATTTATTTGGGGTGATAATTAAAACTTTGTGGCTACACCTCTTAACGTACAAGTACTGATTCATTTTGTACTCACCGTCCATTTCCGGACATACTTTGATATGAACCTTTTCTTTTCTACTTTCCCTGTTGATACTTGCCCCAGGAAGTATGCTCTCTTTATCCTGTATAGTAAAGAAGTTAAAGACTGGAAAATCTAGAATCGAAGAATTCTGAATAAGTACTCGACCCCGGAGGCTGTGCGCAGCTATTGTCGTTTAACAACCCCCACCCCCGTCCCCTCTCCAACCACCCAGGCTGTCAGGTGACAGAGCGGCGCCAGTGTGTCAGCGGCCACCGGAAGCCGGAAACAGCTGTGAGCCTATCGGCCGCCGCAAAAGCCAGATACTCCACTTGTTTACCCCGCAGTAGCGGCGGCGGCTGCAGCTGCTGCTGCAACAACATCATCATATAATCCGTCAGCCATTCACTGTGCTCGCAGAGCCTGTGCTAAACAGTCCCAAAAGTTCCTAAAATGCTAGAACATTAGTTTAAATACTTAGTGTACCATAAATGCAGAGGTCCACTGGGGAATGTCCTCTTGGTCAGAGTAATGGAGCTTTCAGTGTAGTGATTCTCCCTGAAATTTATTAGAACAGAGAAATGGGAATTACGTTTTTTTTTCATTTAGAAGTGCTTCTGAATCTGGAATGGGTGTTGCCGTTGACATTGTAATTCTGGCAGAGTCGACAAAAGACGTGAAAGATCCGTTGAATGGAATGTATAGCGCCTTGAAGATCGGCTTTAAAATGAATACCAACAAAGGTATGGAACCTAGACGAAGGAGCTGAGACTGTGGCAATCAGATTGTGTAACGAGACATTAAAAGTTGTGGATGAGATTTGATATCTGGACAGCAAATTAACTGATGATGCCAAAGTAGACAGTTATATAATGCCGACTGCCAAGAGCAAGAAAAACGTTTCTGAAGAAGAAAAAAAAGTGGGGAGGGAGAAATTTTGGCAATGCGTAATAAAAATTGTAAGTGTACGGAAGTGATTCCTGATAGTATGTTTGTCGAGTGTTGCCTTGTACAAGAGTTAAATCTGGACGATAAACAGTTTATACAAGAAAAGAATAGACGCTTTTGGTATATGAGATTACAGAGGAATGCTGAAGATTGAATGGGTGGATCGAAGAACTGTTGAACTATTGAATCGAAAAAAGAAAGTTTTGCCACACTTTTCACTAAAACAAGGGTTCGGTTCACAGTACATATCCTGGGGCGTCGGGGGACCGTCAGTTTCGCAGTGAAGTTAAGTGTGCAGAATAGAGATCATAGAACGAGACCAAAGCATGTTAAAACGAATGTAAGTTGCAGTAGTTCGGTGGAAATGAAGGGGCTTGCACAGCATAGAGTAGCGTTGACAGCTGCGTCAGCCAGTCTTCAGACTTAATGAAAAAATGCTATTTTTTCGTTGAACAAATTATTGTACAACCGTCATAATTGTTTATAAGAAAATGCATAACTAGTAATTTATCAGTAGCTATGGATCGCTTAGTGGGAAACAGAAACACTACGAAATCAAAGGTTCGATCCCCAACCAGTCCCAGAGCTTTTCTGTGACTTATTTCCGGCAATGACTTGTTTATGTGAAAATTGTTGACTTGCAACGTTGTTGAGAGACAACATTAAACTTTAGGTCCCCCTATAACTGCCTGACCAAGTGATCTCAAAGGCAGGAAGGAAGAATACATCACCTCCAGTAGATCTAATGAAGAACTGTGCTATTCCAATCTGTCACTGTGCTTGGAGCAACTTAATTTTAATTAGTTTCGAGTGGAGGCCCATTCATTTTTCAAATGACTGAACATTGTCCAGAGATGATGTTATGAGCCACCTCAGTGTCGTCTTTGAATTACTTGTGCATGTAAACATCATTGCATAAATACATTGAAATTCTTTCTATACACGTAATAAACCTGCTAGAAAAACCTTTTCTTACGATGTACGAGGGGCGTTCAATAAATAGTACAACTCTTTTTTCTCTAGGCTAATTTCCGTTGAAAAAATGCGGAATTTATTGTAGGACTTCGTGAAATATTCTCGCTTCAGCCCCCATAGTTTAAAGTTGGTGGCGTCGATATACATAGCTTTCAAAATGTCTATAGCGGAGGTGCGTTCCAAGCAGAGAGCTGTCGTTGAGTTTCTTTTGGCGAAAAACCAGAGCATCGGAGATATTCATAGGCGCTTGCAGAATGTCTACCTGGCAGTGAACAAAAGCAAGGGGAATCGTTGAACGATGCATCTGTCATCATCGCAGTAAGGTCGCGCAAACCAGTCCGGTCTCCCGCGTGCCGGCCGACCCCATACAGCTGTGACTGCTGCAATGTTGGAACGTGCGAACACTCGCATTCGACGTGATGTAAACAAACATTTCCTTCTCTATGACAACGCAAGGCCTTAAACAAGGCTGCACACGCGAGAGGAGCTCACAAAACTTCGTAGGCCTGTTCTTCCTCATCCACCCAACAGCCCAGATCTCGCACCTTCCGACTTCCATCTGTTTTGCCCAATGAATGATCACACCGCGAGAAACAGTGACGGGGAGGTTAGTGATTAAGCAAGACACTTGCCTCCGACGTTGACTAGTAGAGTGGTACCATGCAGGCATACGAACCCTCCCAGTAAGGTGGCGGAAAGCCGTCGCATTGAACGGAGATTATGTTGAAAAACAGGGTATTGAGCCCCAAAGAGTAGGGAATAATATGGCGTATTGGAATCCTCAATAAAACCAACCTGCGTTCAGAAAAAAACCATATTGTATTACTTATTGGAAGCTTTACGTATTTATCGACGATCCCAGTAGAGGTATTGTAAGTCATTCAAACGTAGCTTATGCCTGCTGTTTACACATGGCAATGCATGCAGTTTACACATGACAGTCTAAATTCATTATATATATTAAATTAACGAAATGTTTAAATTAGTAACGTTTTGTTACTGCCCGCTGCAGTGAAATAAATGTGTTGTCATTTTTTTTTGTCTCATTTAGCATCTCTTCCCTGTCTTTACAGTTCAAATTATTTGGTTCTATAAATTTTCCGTCATTACAGATATAGGGTTGACTGCAGTTTGTAAGTTGTTTTGCTGCATGTCGCAACAGTGGCTTAAGTGCAAAAAGAAGGCATCGTTCTCCTTCCTCTCTCTAGTATACAGTGGACGCCAAACTGTTCCGTCGTACGGGCATCTGTGCGTTGAGCTGCCTCAGCCACGCGCTCGTCAAGAGTTCTCGGCTGCCCTTGAACTGCCAGTGGCCGTAACACGGCTCTGTCGAAATGTCTAGCTCACTTCTCTGTCCCCCTGTCAGAGCGTCTCTCCACGGCCGGTTTCCCGTCCTGTCCTTGTCCAGCTGAACTAGCGCTCCGTCTCTAACGGCCTCGAGGTCGACGGAACGTTTTTTTCATATTTATACTAATCAAAAATATCAGTAGACCTGAAAAAATATTCCTCACTTTGATACGGCAGCGGGACCCAGACATCATCGTTTGACATTCTGTAATTTAAGCGTATTGGAGATCACACACTTTCGTGACCATGTGTGTGATGGTGGCAATAACAATGTATCACATGTGTGTGCCTATAGTATTGTAGTCACAAATCTGGGAAAGAGAACTGGTTCATGTAATCTGCAGCATACATTAGTTATAGATTGTCACAGTGTACGATAATCTTCCCGGGAAGTGGGAGTTTCATGGCTGGTTAATTGAATTTGTGTAGTGAATGCTGTCTAGCCTTCTTCGGTTCCATTTAGTATTTCCTTTCTGTGGTGTTGTGTAGATCTTTTTTTGCGAAGACATACTGAAAACATCGAGCAAATTCGGGAATTCTGTTGGGAAATTTACGGTTTTCTCTCGGTTCATAATTTTTTCAATGCAACAAAATATTTTTTACTTCCTCTGAAATAGTCTGTATTCGCTTATTTGTTTGTTGAACGACGTCATTTTCTGGTGCTAAAACGTTCACTCAGATAACCATTCTTTGTTTAAGTAGTTTTCTCTACAATAAGTTACACTTTTTCGGTGAGTTGTTTCTATTTTGTTTACCACGGTGCCTAACTTATCGGTTAAGATGATTTTGCCGAAGTGCCGATCAATGCGATATTTGTCATCTCAGAATTGTACTCGAGAACATTAGAGAACATTCTTAAAAGCTCGAGAACATTTTGGAACAGTCCCGACTTTTTCCGTTTGAAGAATTCATTGATGAGTAAAAGATAGAAGATACCACGGTGTGATGTCGACCACTTCACACACCTTATCTCCTTAAACATAACAGCTACCACCGCACAGCCACTGCTGCGCACATTGGGAGGACCAAAGGTGCCACAAGACACAAGAACCAGGATTGGCGCTGGGTATATTTGGAGGTATCGTCAACTTCACCCACAAACATGTCCGTTTTAACACTTTCTGGTAATGAGTTCCAACAAATGTTTTTCTTCTACTGTTTCTGAACAAAAATCGGATGCCGGAGAAATCCGGATAGCAGGGTTTACCCTAGACTTTCGGACAAACCCTGTGCCAGGTAGTTTGAGCAAAAATCCCTCGGGACGAGGAATGCCTTCCTCGAGCAGGCGGTGTCCCAAATCTCTGCTTTCGAGCTGTCGTCTCCGCACCTTTCCCGACACCGCCAGTACGCTAGGGGCCTTCACATGTTCAGTACTTATTAACAATACAATTATTGCCAGTCACTCAGTATACTGAAATTCTGACATAACTATTTCCGGTACGTTAGGCGCTTCATTTGGTAAAGCGAAAGATGTCGAAGAATGACGAAGCGTTTGTTGCCATTTAATTAACTGTGACCGTAAAAAAGAGGAGAAAACGAAAGTGTGAACGATTGAGAAAAAAGGAACGACACACCCCATGTTAATTTCCCTGGTAAAATCTGATCTCTCTTGTGGCTTATGCAAATTTATTAATGATGTCTAGGACAAAATAGAGCTTCAATCGTTATCTAAAATAGAGAAAGAAAACATGGCGTGTTTAAAGTCTGCCTGAATGGGCTTCATCATTTCTATGCTACAACTACAGTACACCTTATTTATTAACAGAACTTAACACTAATGTTGATAATGCTTCTCAAATGTAATTAATAATTTTAAGCAAAAAAATTTCCGCGGACTAAGAGTTCTCATAACGTTTTAATATGCAATTTGCGAATAGAGATTAGTCCACTTTCTGAATGTGGCCAATGGCTTTCAAGGAGCATTTAATGTTTCCGTTATTTTCATAATATTTTATATTTCTCTCTAACTTGTCGTTCATCCTCCTCATCTTCTATTCAAGATTCAGCTTTAATTTCACTTTGAATCTAGGGTGAGCATTCCCAGAATTATTATTTATTTTGTTTGTGCCGCCTTTCAGCAACATTCGGCGTTCGGTGCCTTTTTCCGTAGCAATTCCACATTGCGATGGCGATCTCCTTATTCTGTAGCCCGGACTCAAAAAGCAGCCAAAAAATTGAGTCTTTCGTTATCAGGAGCTTGCGAATGAATTTCAGTCCAATCGTTACTTATGCCCTTTGGGTTTACCAATGCGAGCGCTGCATACACGCTGACGTGAAGTCTTATAAATCTTTGCTCTGACGGTACTCCTCAGTTAGACCGAAATCTTGAATTTTCCTCCATAAACTGTACTTCGTATAGAAATAACATCCGCTTACTTCAGTTGTGGGGGAAACACGACGAAATATCATTCACTTCTCTTGGACACCATGAGGAAATCCTGTTTAATCAGACGGAACAGGTGAACATAGGGGTCTCTCTTCTTATTAGAGAAGAGAGCAGGACGAATACTACATGAAGAATGTTAGTTTCGTCAGTCGCTCCTCTAAGTGTGTACATATGGTGTAGATTTGTGTAAAGTGCGTGCTATATCACTTAGAAGTTCCATCTATAAAAAGTGGGATGACCTTCATAACTTCCTTTCCCTTTCTTTCCACTAAAAAATGATTCTCTTCTAATCTGCTGTTTTCCAGAATAAAACTGCTGCAGTCACCATCTTTTAATAGATCTTGAAGCAGGTCGGTTTCAGAGCAGTGCTCGGGCTCTTGTTTGCTCCTCCACTCCTAACTACTCTGATAACGCAAGGACCTCTTTATATTTTCGGGTAAGTCATTACCGTAACAAAATGATAACCTTTATTTTGAAGTTCCCCGTTTTATCCACTCATATCTGGGATAACTGGTGAGTTTATTCTCGAGTCCGCAGAGATGTTCGGACAAGTAAAACACTGCTGCATTTTTCGAATACATCTTCCCCTTGTACTGGTAGGCCTTTTTGCTTAAGGACACCCATAAAAAAAACACCTTTAGATTCTCAAAATTTACGATACGCCTACAAAATCACGATACATGTATCCAGTGTAATGAGAGTAATGGCTGCCCTTGGTCGTTGTAACAACTTCCGTACTGACAATCGTACTGGGAAAGTCGGAAGAAAAGCAAGCATAGGGACTTGTATTTCGACCAGTGCGACGTTCAAATTGTGCTTGAGGGAGAAGGGAGAGGGAGCAAATACCGTTCCCTCGGGACGGGAAAGTCCTTTGTGGGAACTGTTGTCGTCCAGCGGCCGAGTGTGGGGTGAGTGGTGGGGGAGGAGCAGGGGTAGGGGCACGGCGCCTATGACCTCGGAACAGGTAAATCCTTCAGTTCACCCGTTATTTCTCCGAATCTCTGGAATCTGCAAATGTCCTTGTTCCCATATGTTCGGACATTGAAAAATCTACTTCTGCACCTGAAATAGTCACACATTAGCGCTCTGAGACTGGAATTTGTATTTGTTCGCTCAGGAATGTTTTCGTGCTTACTATGTTTTTTTCCGATGTAGAGAAATTGCGTCACTCGTCGTAAACTACGCTCCTGGAAATTGAAATAAGAACACCGTGAATTCATTGTCCCAGGAAGGGGAAACTTTATTGACACATTCCTGGGGTCAGATACATCACATGATCACACTGACAGAACCACAGGCACATAGACACAGGCAACAGAGCATGCACAATGTCGGCACTAGTACAGCGTATATCCACCTTTCGCAGCAATGCAGGCTGCTATTCTCCCATGGAGGCGATCGTAGAGATGCTGGATGTAGTCCTGTGGAACGGCTTGCCATGCCATTTCCACCTGGCGCCTCAGTTGGACCAGCGTTCGTGCTGGACGTGCAGACCGCGTGAGACGACGCTTCATCCAGTCCCAAACATGCTCAATGGGGGACAGTTCCGGAGATCTTGCTGGCCAGGGTAGTTGACTTACACCTTCTAGAGCACGTTGGGTGGCACGGGATACATGCGGACGTGCATTGTCCTGTTGGAACAGCAAGTTCCCTTGCCGGTCTAGGAATGGTAGAACGATGGGTTCGATGACGGTTTGGATGTACCGTGCACTATTCAGTGTCCCCTCGACGATCACCAGTGGTGTACGGCCAGTGTAGGAGATCGCTCCCCACACCATGATGCCGGGTGTTGGCCCTGTGTGCCTCGGTCGTATGCAGTCCTGATTGTGGCGCTCACCTGCACGGCGCCAAACACGCATACGACCATCATTGGCACCAAGGCAGAAGCGTCTCTTATCGCTGAAGACGACACGTCTCCATTGGTCCCTCCATTCACGCCTGTCGCGACACCACTGGAGGCGGGCTGCACGATGTTGGGGCGTGAGCGGAAGACGGCCTAACGGTTTGCGGGACCGTAGCCCAGCTTCATGGAGACGGTTGCGAATGGTCCTCGCCGATACCCCAGGAGCAACAGTGTCCCTAATTTGCTGGGAAGTGGCGGTGCGGTCCCCTACGGCACTGCGTAGGATCCTACGGTCTTGGCGTGCATCCGTGCGTCGCTGCGGTCCGGTCCCAGGTCGACGGGCACGTGCACCTTCCGCCGACCACTGGCGACAACATCGATGTACTGTGGAGACCTCACGCCCCACGTGTTGAGCAATTCGGCGGTACGTCCACCCGGCCTCCCGCATGCCCACTATACGCCCTCGCTCAAAGTCCGTCAACTGCACATACGGTTCACGTCCACGCTGTCGCGGCATGCTACCAGTGTTAAAGACTGCGATGGAGCTCCGTATGCCACGGCGAACTGGCTGACACTGACGGCGGCGGTGCACAAATGCTGCGCAGCTAGCGCCATTCGACGGCCAACACCGCGGTTCCTGGTGTGTCCGTTGTGCCGTGCGTGTGATCATTGCTTGTACAGCCCTCTCGCAGTGTCCGGAGCAAGTATGGTGGGTCTGACACACCGGTGTCAATGTGTTCTTTTTTCCATTTCCAGGAGTGTATAAAGGAAGGTGGAGGTCGACGTCACGCTGCAGACTTGTCATGAGAAAAGCGAATTAGAACCACAGTAGAGAAACGCGTGTGCAAATTCATTGGTAACTGTTCGCAACATGTCACATACAAGGTAAATACAATGTCCGTGAAATACTTTAAGAAATCTGTTAGTTAAATAGTAAACATAACTTAACAAATGCTACAGTATATAAAAGACTAACTCTTAAAGTGTATTTTTCTTTTTACTTCGTGACGCCGACAAGTAAGTTTGGAAAACCGCAACAGGGAGCCACGGACAGTAGTTGATGAAAATGGCGGCGAACCACGGAAAGTATGTTGTGTGGCAGAATTTGCCAGTTGCCAGTTGGTACTGAGTGCGCAAAGAGCTTTCTGTGGAAAGTTTCACAAGACACCACCAGGTTACATCAGTGTTGTGAAATGGCTCGAGAAATTCGGGAAGGATGGATCTTTATGCGATGCAACGTGTTCGTGCCGACCAGATGTGTCAGAGCATCAGAGCAGAGGTTGGCTCACGCCACAACTTGATTCTGTCTTTAAACCCGATGACGCCCCTGGACTTTACCACAGTAGTGTACGAGATTACCTGAAAATGTGACGTTGCCATGTCGCTGGACAACCCATCCTACTGCCGTTCACCTGGTGCTACTCGAGTGGCCACCACGCTCACTGGAGTTGGCGCCTTGTGATTTTTTTCTTGTAGCGTTAACATCAAGGATAGCGTTTGTTATGTTCCGTCTCTAACGCAGTATCTCCAAATCTTGCGACGCCGCATCGCAGCGTCTGATATCGTTGATCGGGTATGGGCAGAATTGAAGTACAATGTTAGTAAATATTGTAAAAAATACTTTGAGCGTTTGTTACGTTCTTCGTGGCAATTTGTGTTATTCATCGACTTCACAGTTCCCCTGCACAACTACCATGAAACACGTCTCGATGAGCACGGAATGTGGGTTCCGACATGAGGACAATTAATGCCCTCTTTCCACGCCTTTCCTGTAGTGTTTAGATTTCGAGCAGTAGCCCTTCCACATAAGTAGTAGTAGTAGTAGTAGTAGTAATAATAATAACATAACGTCTGAGACAGGAAAGAGAAGAAATAATAATAATAATAATCATAATAATAATATCCAGCGCACGATGTGTGCCCAACTTCAGCAATATCTTCAACTCCTGTCGGAGATCCAATCTGTGATCCGTTAAAGACATTTCCTCGTAACACACGTGCTATGTTCGTAGGTTACCTTCTCCTTGTGTAAAACTATTTCTTTGCATCGGTCGTATCTTTGATTTATTTGCGTTCTGTGCTCTTCGGACCTTGCATATATAAGAGAATTCTTGCGATGGTTTCTTTTATATTGCTTTTTGGCATATCAAACCTCCAAGGCTTAAAGTCAAATTTCTGCCTGTCACTATTTTTCAAGAACAACTGAATTAAGCACCGCTGGTTAAATGCTGACTCAACCACGGATTTGTGCGTTGGACGTGACTAATGAAATTAATGGATTCTCATATCACTCTAACATTTATTAATTAACAGTGATTTCTACATATGATATTCGCTCATATTACGAAGTGTGACTATACTTTTAAACCATGTAACTACACCAAAATTGCAGCTGTTAGGTCTTAACCCAGGTAATATCCCACTTTCTTTACACAGAAGCATTTGTTAATACTGAATTCTGCGTACGAAATTTCTCTCATTGTGATTCTTTGATGACAGTTTCGAAGGGTAAAGTATATTTTTAAACGTAAATCTACACCAAAATTTGCACTTGTTAGGCCGTAACCCACCAATGTGTTTTGGCGACATTTATGTATGGACTCAGGTACACGCTATTATATCTTGTATCGTTTAAGGAAAATATGTTGGCAGCCACGGGTTTTTCTACTAGTTAATTCTGTGTATTCTTCGTCCTTTCATTCTATAGCCAGTTCAGGTTTGGGAATTTGTAGGTGCAGCTGCTCTGAAGACATTGACGATAATGGGACCACCCTAAGATGACAGCAGATAACGCTAGGGGACAGAGCCATTTCGGCATTAATGGCATGACGTAACGTTAGGAGCTAACTGGCATAGCCTGTCCTCCACGGCAAACATCCGTTATCACACGTGGCATCTGGTTTGCAGGATTCACTGTTCAGTAAGTGGGGTCAAGCTATCAGGTTGCCAATATATTTCAACAATTTTGCCGGAAAACTTTACAAAATCGCCCAAACCATACGATTGAAAGAGTTAATGAAACACTTGTTTAGGAATTGAAATTTTTGTAGGAAGTAGTTCCGGCTGGGATAATCTGAATGATAATTCATACTGTAGTTTGCATACGAATTTTTATTCAATAAGAAAGTTTACACCTATAAAGTACGTCTCAGAATTTGGAGGTGCCTTACGCACTGTAGCACTTTTTCTTTTTTTAAATTGTAACATGTATTCGTCTAGCATATTCAAAGATTTCAGTTATAGCCATAAGACAACTGCTTGTTTTGAAGCAATGGTGTACCCGTATACCACAAACTGCAACTTGTTTTGGCAACTCATTTGCGGCAGAGAAAATATTTTTCTTAGTTTCGTTTTAAATTCCGAATTTTTCCTGAGGTCAGGCTTATAGTAAATGTGTACAACACAGAAGGAGGAGGAGGAGGAGGAGATGATTATTATTATTATACCTTTGAACCAAAGTGTGTTAATTGTGTTCAGTGCTTTTACAGACCTAAAAATACCTGACTTGGTGTTGTTGTGATGGGTGCTATAGTGATATGAAGGATAAAATTAAGAAACATGAGTTAATGAAGTTCGCCTCTGTAACATTTCAGATGGGATTTAGCATAAATGAGATCCCAAGAAACAGATTTCACCACAATAACATCACTGAGGCGAACTAAGACCTAGATGATGATCAGATGTCCTCCTAAAGATGACCGAGCGAGGTGGCGCAGTGGTTAGACACTGGACTCGCATTCGGGAGGACGACGGTTCAATCCCGCGTCCGGCCATCCTGATTTAGGTTTTCCGTGATTTCCCTAAATCACTCCAGGCAAATGCCGGGATGGTTCCTTTCAAAGGGCACGGCCGACTTCCTTCCCCGTCCTTCCCTAATCCGATGAGACCGATGACCTCGCTGTCTGGTCTCCTTCCCCGAAAACAACCAACCAACCAATCCTCCTAAAGATGAAGTATCCAGCCTCGAATCGTATTGTACAAAATTAATATATTCAGCTGTAACCAGTTAAAGTGTACCGTCTGTGGTTTCTATAGGATTCAAACAGTTTTTTTTTTTTTTCTGACTACAAGAGCTACTGAAGTTCACTCCCTCATCCACCCACCCAGAGAGAGAGAGAGAGAGAGAGAGAGAGAGAGAGAGAGAGAGACGTTCGTAATTAATGACTGGAATGGGCATTTCTCCATAAGCGTCTCCATACGTTCAGTCTAGGTGGTGTTAATCACATTCACCGCCTGCGGTGACATTTCACCCATAATTGGGTAACACACACAGAATAGAATGTGTTTCATTGTCTTGTTACTGATGAGTACGAGTATTCGATTTTGCCTTGCAGTTCCTCGAGCGCAAAGATACGTATCAGTGTTGTGACTTACTAAGGTCGAAGAGCTCACTTATTTCAGTAACGCCGTATAGAGTAAATAGCTGAGTGCGTATTCTAATAAAACGTTCGTCGTTATGTATAATATATACGATTAGCGTGGTTGCCAAAACTAGAGACGGTAGATACACGGAGTAAATATAAGTTTTTAAAACACGGCAATGGAAACGTGAGATAAATGTAATGAAATATGCGCGCAAATGTCAAGGCCTGGCTACTATGGATTGTACTGGGCAACCAATCACAGTTCCATCGCAGCACAGGTGTGAAGAAATGAATCCCCAAAATCGTAAATGCAAAAAAAATACGTAGAATAACTGCTGAACCATAAAGTGTTTTTGGCTTACAATAAGATTAAAAATTTATTTAGGTTACTAGCTATACCTGTCAGATATTTATAGCAATAAATTTTTGTTTGCCATCAGCTGTGTATATAATATTTATTTTTGTCCTGTTTCGCTTAATTAAATCACTAATTCACCGGAAGAAAAATGGTAACATTTGTTACTATAAAAATGCGT
This sequence comes from Schistocerca piceifrons, assembly GCF_021461385.2. NCBI lineage: Eukaryota > Metazoa > Arthropoda > Insecta > Orthoptera > Acrididae > Schistocerca > Schistocerca piceifrons. The sequence continues at coordinate 393,532,852 of NC_060138.1, read as the reverse complement.
ATTTCATAGAATTCCACGTTTTGTCATTGTCACGCGTGGTGTGCGAAAATGCCTTCTATTAGAAATGTGCATTTTTAAGCCAACAGTTGTTACAATTTTTCTTCCAGTTGTTGGTTTAATTAACCGAAACGGGTCAAGAATAAATATTATATATACAGCCGATAGCAATACGATCCTACTACTAATGTAATATGGGAACATGTTCATAACTATTTCGTTGCATATTTATTATGTATATGTAATAAGAAAAATATGCGGAAAGGCCACTGTGGGTGCTTTGGGAATAAAAGAAGCGAAACGCGCATGAGAGTGAAATAAATATCGTTTCATTTGGTCGGAGAGCCACACCTTAGGCTACTACTACTACTAATGCTACTACCACTGTTTTACTTGTTCGGTACTACATTTTGTGTATACGATAGGGTGTCCAGTTAGTTTTTATTAAAAAACTGGACAGTTTAAAAAATTAAGAAAAGAACAGGGACAATGAACCAAAAAAGGGCGGGGGCGGCAAAAACTGTATGGACTAAATTTAATGAACGAAAAAGTTTTCGTACGCGTCATGCACACACATGATATCAAATGACTTAACAATAACTATTCTGCTCCATTGTCACCGTACTTTTGACTTTTATGTATTTTATCAAGAAGTGCAGTTTCATTTGAACACTGATGTGATGTTTCATCGTATTAACGTGATCTCCAATGTCAAACCTCCCGTCACGTCCGAAAACAAAGTTTGATTTTCGCAACAACACTCTACAGTTTCTCCGCTGCTAGTGGTAAAAGTAACTTACTTTTTATATTGCTCTTAAAATCACGCTTTCGTTTTGGCATGATGAAACTGAACGTGAATCGGTACTACCAACTACAACATTACCAGTAAATAAACAAAGTTTGTAGAGCGAGCTATACAAGAAGCCCATTCTCACGTATGTATTCGCGCAATGGACAGTAAATTGCAAATCAACATCTGGTAGCGTAAAATGCGTTAGCCAAGCGGAATCACAGAAAACCGGGACATTCGAGAGCCGCAAAAAAAAACTTTCGGGATTGCGAGAGAGTTTGGGAAACAGCGAGACTGCCCCGGGGGAAACGGGGCTAATAGACACCCTAGTATACGAGCAGCATCAAGAATCGGGGCGCTGATGATTTGGCACAATTGCTTGTTGCAGCCTGAGCGAGTGCTACTTCGCGGGGAAGGGCGCGGCGCTGGTGCTGCCACCGACGGACCGCGTGCGCACTAGCAGCCGGCGCGTGAGCTCCGACATCCAGCAGCACCTGCAGTCCATGTTCTACCTGCTGCGCGCGCAGGACACGCTCAAGATGGTGAGTACGCTCTCGCTGCCGCACGCCGACCGTGGCGTCGCGGCCCGCGTCTTGGCCGCCGCGCGCCGCTCCAAGGGTCGCCCCGGGGCACCCCTCGACGTAGGCCGCGCCCCGAGGATGGAAGCCCTCAAGGTAATTCTGTGCTAGCTGCCGAGCACGCTGATCTTAGGACGTCCGTGGATAGCGGCAATACTAGATTCTACCTTTAGTAGCTTGGTGCTTCTTTTAATTTGGCATTACATGCAGCAAATGTGCTTGCTGGTTAGTTGCAGGTTTTTATTTCTTTGTATTTTTAAAGGGCGTAGTGTGTTATATGCATCGAGAAATTATTTTGAACTAACAGCTAGCTTGTTACCTGATGCTGGGGATTCGGCATTAAAATTGTTGATTCATCTATGATTGAGAGAGGCGGTTTTTTGGGTGCTTTACTTGTATTTACACATTAGATAGTGATGTTAGAAATGTTCTAGAGCTGTGTACAGATTGTTTCCTTGATTTTTAATTGTGTTGCCAACTGATGAGAGTGACCCGGTTCTCGAACTATCGCAGATGGAACGTGGTACCGATATGTGAAGGAATGTATCATTCTTGTCGGCGTTCAGTAGCAGAACAATGCGAGACACTGTCTAGCGCATGAATTTAAGTATCTACCACCGCATATGACAGGCATCGACCGAAACAGACGGCGAAGCTATCGTAGAAGAAGGATATTGCATCAGCGGAAGTCGTCTCCTGGGAAATACCCCAGAAGTTGCTTTCCGTGTTTATCAAATGTCGCCCATGTACTGCTGTCAAGAACTCTATACATAAAATTTCTGGTTTCTTCGGTAAATTTGCTACAGTGACTTTGCATTACGTCCTGAACAGAGAGTGTCGACAGTCGCCCATCCTCTTGGTGCAACAAGGACGCTAATTGAACTGATTAGCGATTGCTAACAGAGCGTCTCGGTAGCTGGATGAAGTCGCCTCGGCTTTACCGACTCGTCTGTCCTCGTTCTGCTTATCGTTCGATTTATTAGCGTGGTTTTTACATCTCGTATAAATAGACTTACGGTCTACACAGCTCAGTGTGATACCAAAAAGCGCGATTATCCTTGCTCAGTTTCAAGTAAAGCCAAACTTGACCATGGTCCTCCTGCTGACTATTAGAAAATTCACAGCTCGTCAGTCAAAACTGCCTTATCGATTAGCAGGTGAGGTTTATCTGCGAGTTGAGGAATCGGTATCTGGAAGAATTAATATCGTGACTTCCGAATTTAGATGCTGCACTATGAGTAAGAAGGCACACTTTGGTGTCAGGGCTACGTCAAAGGACTTTCCGTTCGTGGTTACCATTAGCTCGTGATTTCGTAGTTGAAGCTAATTAGAGAATTCTGTTATCTGTACCGTGTATTTGTGGAATATTTCATTGATGCTTTGAGGAACGTAGACATATTCAATATACACTTATGTTCATATTATTTCTTGTTTTGTTCTCATGCCAGATAGAAACATTCCGATTCCGTGTTTTCCGTGTGGATGCAAAATCATTAAACGTTACATATCTTTGGTAATAACAGTCCCTGTACAGCTACAAGCTCGCGGTGGTTGTCTGAATTGTCTGTTCAGTCTATGTTGTCTGACGATGGTCTAGAAATTCAAAATCCAGTTCACAAAAAAATAAAAATAAATATTAGTGTGGAACATTAATTCTGTGTGTTTCTGTTTTTAATAAGTTTTGTTTACCATTACCCATAGCTTAAAATGCTGGTACTGGTTCACTCATGTAAAAATGTTTGACTTCAAGAGATTAAACACCGTGCTCAGGGATACGAACAAACTCGCAGTTTATTTACCGGAAGCCACAAGTTCTGCTTTTGGAACTGCTGCACACGTTAAAGTATTGTAGATTTTCCTATTCCACGAGCGTCAGCGCAGTCTGTGTCGACGAGAGATCTAATTTCCTCATTATCAATTTCATGAATATATTCCTGGAGACTAGAGCGATAACAACTCTGTTGCTGTTAATATCAGTTTCAAAAGTCATGTTGCTAAATTTCAGACGTTTTTATTTAGCACTGTAGGAACCTTTGTTACTTTCCCTCCGTCTTTACAGATGACGATATCTCCAATATTCTGCTTCAGAGCCAGTGTCACTTCTCACAGACGCCCTTATTTTTCACATTGCCTTGCAAATAAAGATGTACGCTGTATCTAAAACTTATCTCAGTAATTAGCATTGTAAGTTTGTTCTCCATGCTTGGAGGATATTCTTTAGAATTAATGGGGACTAAACATTATGTGTCCCGATAGGACGGGAAATTAAAAAAGAAAAAGTGAATACCAAAATGGTTTTGAGCACTATGGGACTTAACATCTGTGGTCATCAGTCCCCTAGAACTTAGAACTACTTAAACCTAACTAACCTAAGGACATCACACACACCCATGCCCGAGGCAGGATTCGAACCTGCGACCGTAGCAGTCCCGCAGTTCCGGACTGCAGCGCCAGAACCGCACGGCCACCGCGGCCGGCAGTGAATACCAGAAAGGGTTCATGAGTGTATTGACTTCAACAATATCACCAGGTTGACGCATTTACCTTAACGCTGACCTAGGTCTTCTTATCTTCGTAACATAGTGCTTCTTTCTGGCGAACCATGCTGTCACGGTGCCCTCTGCAGTTTTCTTGTTTGGGAAGTCGTGTCGTACGTCCAACTACTTCACCTCCGAAAAGCTGAAATTCGCTTAGTGGTAAACCAGATGGTAGATAAAGTGATCCGTCACTTCAGCTGTGAATAATTGGAGTAGTCATTCAGTTGATGCAGCAGCATTCGGTCGGCCATCGTCGTTCTTTGGAAATGTCTTCACTATGAAGCCACGTTTATTTTTGTACCTGGCAACGACTTTGTGCTCAGAATGTCTCTGTACGTTATCAGGCAGAGACTATCTAGACTACATTTTTGCTCCTGGCATTTCCGCTGATGGTGAATGAGTGGTCCCTACGAAACATCGTTACTGCCCCATATGCACCTGAACTGCCGTAACTGTAGTCTCGTGGTTATTTCTTGATTTTAATCAAACGCGGATACTGGGAGTTTGAAGAAAGTGAATCCCTGTGATGCACAACGCCTTTCTGGTGGATTCTTCGAGGAGCAATCTTTCTGCAGAGGAGGATAGCTGGTACACAGTTACGAGAAGTCTCTCTGCCTTCTTGGTGGTTATATGGGCAAATAGTCAATGTATGTACTTCCTACACATGAATGTTGCTTCATTTTCACCCTTTTTAGTAATAAAATTGAAACAAAACACACATTGCTAAATGTTTAATGTATCGTGGGCTTGGATACTGTTGAGGAATTCTCTATTCACGACCGTGCGCTTAGCATTTCGGTTGAAGTACTCTTACGCGAATCAGTAGATGTTTCGCGTGTCGCTGCAATTCGTGCCGACTATCGAACGTCGAGTCTGAGCCGCTATTACGCAGAACAGCGATCGATAGTAATAAAGACTGCGGTAAGAAACTGGGACAACGACCGGCGGTCATACACACGGGCGCTAGGTTCATATAGATTGCTGCGTCATATCATTTCTCTAGTTGCAAAAGTAACTACACCTGTGACTGTAGTTCCTCATTGTGTACCGATGTATATGGGAGTAATGGACTCTTAGACTCAGAAAAACAACTTCAACGTTGATTGTAATTTCAACAAACGAGTCACGTCCTCCTGTCGTGTAGCGAACTTCTGTTGATAGTATCACTTTTTATTCTAACACACTGTCATTTTCTTTTCCTTGTTCTGCAGGAAGACAATGAACACTGTCTAAGGAAATAGGACCACCGACGCTTGTTGGCGTGCTTTCGATATTACATTTGGCAGCTGCACAGGCGAGTTCCAGTGAAACGCGCGGGCAGAAAATTGCTTACGAGAAGGCAATTCAAGCCAATTTGCAGATAGCTTTAGTAGAAACGAGTTAATGTGGGGTGACCGGGTCATGCAGCTGTTAACCGCAGAGCATGTGAGGGAGCCTCTTCCTTTTAACATCTTTCACTTTCTATCCCCATGGGCAGCGTAATGTTCTACTGCGAAGCGCCTGTGGCCTCAATGAGGAATTGGATGATTTTACAATAACGATCGATGTTTAAATCTGTATTTTGTGTTCAGTATGGGCAACGCAGGATTGTAAACTATGCTGAATCCTCTGCAGGTAGCAGATGCTTCACCGGTTCCCTGATAATCTATCATAGACAAAAGGTATTTATAATTTTTTACGCCAGAATCGAAATAGATCGTTGTTCATCCTATGTGCGCCGCTGCATCGTATAGATATCAGACTCTCGGTTGATGATTCTTTATCTTCTACGTCTTACTGCAAGGTAACACTTTGAGTGCTTCTTCATTGAAAAGTGAGGTAATAGCCGTATTTGTATTGTGTCTGCGTGTTCCAATTTAACGTGAACTTTTTATTGGTTGCACATCCTTTCTTATTTAAATATCATTTTTATTTCCGATGCACTGACAGTGTAGAGATGAAATGCGAGGCTTCAGTGTTCTCTAGATGATTAAAGCACACGGTAGCAGAAATATACGGACTGTTATGTTTTTAGTCTTTGTCCTCAGACAGTGCAGCACAAGTTACGTTCCGCAACCGTCTTGCCCCGCAGTTCCTGCAGATCTGCCGTGGATATACTTCAGGTACTCGAAAGAGCTATGAGAGCTACATTTTTTCTACTTTTTCGTGTTCTGTGTTGTATGTATGTGAAATTGTGGACTCTCACAGTGAATGGTCTGTAGGACTGCCACATTGTAAAAGAAAATTTTAAGGTTCTGATTTTGTGATCACGTAGAACTTATTTTTGTCAGGGACTTTATTATGGTCCTGGCTTGCGTGGTATGTGCTATTCTGAAAGCCCACAATGGAATCGCGTTTCGTTGCCTTAATAAGGCATCGCGTAATGTGTGTGCTGAGTCTATTGGCAGCGCAGCTAGGTCAACGCGGAGCAGCTGTGTCTGCCCGCCCGTCAGTCATTCCACTCTCGACCCATGCAACGCATTGCGTTGAATCCAGGAATTACATCCATAAAGCGCTCAATTTTCATAATGAATTTTACGGAATGAGCACATTTGCTATCTACACACATTTTATGTAGTAGGTTAGATGCTTCACGGCAGTTCCACAAGGCTGTTTTACTATAAACTTTGTTATGAAGAAAAAGCAGATATATTTGGAGGCGAAGATGCAAGAGGTGGCAAGGCTGTATGAATTCTGAAACTATTTTTTAAACTAAAATTCTGAAACTGTTTAGTTTAAAAAACTATTGGCCCTGTGTAAAGTGAACAGACAAGTAAATACGATAAGAGAATTACTGCGTATGTAGCCGTTGTTATTGTAGTCTCCCAGTACTGTTGCTGTCAAACACGCGCTGCAGTTGTTTCCTGTCGACAAAAGCCTTTCTATGGCGTCCGCTGCAATCGCAGATTGCTCTGCCTTTGAAGCGAAAATTACTTTTACCACTTTTAAATTGAATTGTTTAGCGTATAGCCTAGGCGTGATCATTATCAGTGCGTGGCCGGTAGTCCAATGGAAATACTTATTTTTCTTTGTTAAAATTCCATGCCAGGCTGGTTGCGGTATCCTTACAAAGGAGATATTAATTTTCTACATCTGATACAAAAGGAGCCTAAAATTGATTTACCCACGGCGCACTAAAAACCTAGCAGAATATGCGCACGCCACTAAAATCCAGCCTTCCAAGATACTGTAGATTCATTCCCTCATAACTTCTCTCTGTCGCATTTTATGTAATGGAGTACGGTAGCAATATGCTATTCGCGGATATTCTACAGCATGAACGTCTTAATTTTCGGTCCAGTCGGCTGTATTCCGTAGGACATGGTTGCATGCTGCTATCGGCTTTCATCTATTATTACGATTTAATTCGTTTACCCATCTTCTAGAACAGTTGGTCACACATTAACAGTACTGTGCTAGCACTAACAAAGTTATCCGTTGTACGTTCCAAAGCGTATATACTAGGACCTTGAGAAAGGTTAACCCGTAAGATTGGGAACTTCTTAACAGACAGGATGCAGTACGTGATATTGAGAGGAGGATCTTCAGAAACACAGAAATGACTCCAGATGTGCCCCAGGAAAATGCTGTACTTACTTAATAACTTAGTGGATGGCATTAGTTGCAGTGTCAGACTTTTCACAAGTGCTAATTGTTTATGAGGAAGTATGAGTTGATAAATATTGTGTTAGAATCTATTCATATCTGGAGAAAAGCTCAATTTTACGCAAAGATTGGCAGCTACTAGACTAAACAACGGCGCTTTGTGTAGTAAAATGTAAACTTACGCAATTGACAAAAGATAACACTCCAGTATCTTTTGATTGTAGAGTTTATGAGTCGCAGCTGCAGCGAGCCACATAATTGAAATACCTAGGATCAATAGCATGTGGAGATACGAAATGGATCGATTTGCGTAGTCTTTGATGTAAGCAGAATAAACTGCAGTTTTGGTTTATTGACATGGTGCTGGAAAACTATTTCGTTTGCGAAAGATATTGCTTGCGCTCGCAGTGTAATACAGCTCAAGGTGCGGGTTGGGCGTCCGGCGTTCTAAGAATGGACGTGGGTTCTTTACTAAGGAGGGTAGCGCAGACGATCACTATTTCGTGCACCTGTTTTCATTGTAGAACGTACGAATATTCTATTCTTTGACCTTCTAAAATTTCCTCTCGTAGAGACCGTGATAGTAAAACAAACTATGATAGCACGTACAGAGAAATGGAAGCAATCATTCCACCCAAACTCGAACCGTGAATGGAATGCAATGAAACAGATACCACTGATACAGGAAGAGACCTCAGTTAATTGTGATCCGTGGAGTGTAGATGTGGACGCCTGGTTTGGAGAGTGTAGTTGTGGCTAAGTATGCCTACACTCGTTAGGACTCTGCTATGAAGGTACGTTTACGTTTGAATCAGTCCTGAGAAGTCGCTACCGAGCAATGACTGCAAATATTGAAAAGCTTCTATCACCGTCCTCCGTGATGGTTTTGTTTAGCAGTCTCACTCGTCACCGCGTTCCTAGCGGTTTGCGGTGCTCGAGATAAATTTGTGCGACGCATTTTATATAGTAGGTTAGATGCTTCGACGCTGTTTCACAATGCAGTTTTATTATAGTCTATAAACTTTGTTATGAAGAAAAAGTAGATATATTTGGAGGCGAAGATGCAAGAGGTGGCAAGGGTGTATGAATTCTGAAAACGTCACAGGTATGTCCTTAAAAAGACCACACGGGAAGTATTGCGTATGTAACTGGTGTTACTGTCGTCTCTCAGTAGGCCTACTGTTCCTGTGACACAAGCCACTGAAACGCAGACTAACATCTACCGGCGGTCGCTGATCAGTTCCCAGCCGTGCTATATACGCGTAAGTCTAAGTGTAGCTAGTCATGCTTTGATAATCCAGACTGGGTGGAATTAGTCACTACTCCAATAGCAATGGAAACTGCGCTGTACCATATTAACTGCGCACAAACAGACCCCCAAGGTCCCACCACTGTATTGGAAACTGCATACAACTGGGACTCGGAGCACCTCTTCCAACTACTTAATGCAGCTTCCGCAGACGTCTCTAGATGGACAAAATATAAGAACTGCACAAAGCATGCAGTTTATTTGCTTAAAATATGCCCTACCGTGTCCGTCTCTTCAGGCATCACAACTTATTTCTAGCTAATGGCTAGTCGATGTAATAGTTGGTCCTCCCCTACTGTTCATATGCGCATGCACAATACATCAACATCTGCCTTCAAAAGTCGGAAATAGTGATCATAACTCCACGAACACGATTGCAAATTTATGTGATCTGCCCCCAATCGAAGAAAAAATCATTGTGGATGACGAAGTACCCACCGTAGCAACCGCAGCACGATAACGCAGCTGTGCTCCGCGACTCTCGTCTTAATCCACGGATTAGTACCAACCGACTCCCAGGTGCCGCAGGCAACCCCCGATACTGTGTAAACATTAGGACCTTTCAGCTGATCACCCTTGAGCTGCAGTACTTTGATTTCGACTCAAAAGCGGGTGTTCTCGTTGGCCATTAGCTTTATTCAGGCTACCGAGCGAGGTGGTGCAACGATAACAGTCTGGGACGAAAGCGGTTCAAATCCTCGTCCGGTCATCAAGTTTTACGTTTTTCACGATTTCCATAAACCGCTTCAGGCAAACGCCATTTTTTTTTTTTTTTTTTTTTTTTTAGGGGATCCTTCCCCGTGGTTCTCTAATCGACAGACGTTAAACCCTAATCTGCCTTCATATTTTCGCTCACTTCAGCCCGTATACGGTTCTCATATCATTATTTCTCAATATTGTTCCTAAGAGAATAGGCAATGTTACGGGAAATGTTTATAAACTTGGAACCAACCTAGTAGATTCCGACCGCAATAGTCAGCATTCCTCCTGACCCTTCCCCCAAACCGACTATAGTCTACTGGATTAGGGGGAAAACCAGCCCATTAGATCCCAGGGGCAGACGAGGGTTGATGGGTCTTACGGTGTCTTGGACTTTGTGGCCTGTGACGTTCACTCGGTGTTTCCGATCGCAAATGTGCTTGCGGTGGATTCTCCAATCGTTTTAGTAAAAAGAATATCGCTTCACAGTTTATCCAAACTTAAGACTGGCTACGCACATAGTACATAGGCATGTTTAAATGCTTTTTATTTATTTTTACCTTTTTTCTTTCCTCACCATTACTGCAGAGAATTATTAAACATTTGGTCTTTTTAATATCTGACCTAATTTTTTGAAGAAAAAAAAGCCAGAGATTTGAAACTTCACCACAAATGTTCAGGGATCAGAGTAAAATAGAAGTATGATTACTTTCTCCTTTTACTTTCTGACGACGCAGCTACAAAAGCATTTCACACTGCAGTTGCCGGTTTCGACCAACCTGTGGTCATCATCAGATTAAAATCACATGCTGCATTCGGTGAAAAGACGTTTCACTTGCGTTGTCATCTTAAGTATCTCCTAAAATTACGTGTGAACATAACTATATTTAAATTGACAAAGTAACGGGAAACTTAGGTCGCCAGTGCTAGCATGTGATTTTAGTCTGATGACCACTGGCTGGTCGAAACCCGTAACTGCAATGTGAAATGAATTTGTGATTGTGTTTTCAGCAAATAAAAGCATTTCTTGGTAGCCGTAGTGTCTTCTTGGAAAAAACGGAGATAGTGAAAGGAATGAAAAACGTAACAATACAAGCCGTGTAATGTCTGTTTCAGTAGCATTTTATATAAAACTGACAACTTTATCATCAGTGTTTATATTTCATATAAGGGTGTTCATTGCGATATCAGCACGTTAGAAATGCGTATGTGTGGAAATTGTAACAAGTTTTTACTTGCAGTTTGCGAAATTGTGGTGGAATATATACAGGATTACGGAAGAACATACGTGGATTGTTGTTCAAACTTATTTTACTCTTGCAAACTTAATTGATTTAGTTTGTATAGACAATTCGAAAAAATACACAAGTATTTTTAAAAAATTCACAAGTATTTAAAAAAATACGTTTGTTATTCTGTAATCCATACTTACTATAAAATGTGTGTGTGTGTGTGTGTGTGTGTGTGTGTGTGTGTGTGTGTGTGTGTGTGTGTGTGCGCGCGTTTATTCGTTCGTTCGACATCTCCTCCTCAGCCACTGACCGATTTCAACCAGACTTGATGATGATAGTTGGTTTGTGGGGCGCACAACTGCGCGGTCGTCAGCGCCCGTGCCCGTGCCCGTACGAAGTCCCAATTTTTACACAGTCCATTTTGTTTTCACAATCTAGCCTAGTCACTCTCACAAATAATGATAATGATGGTGAGGACAACACAAACACCCAGTCCCCGGGCAGAGAAAATCCCCATCCCGGCCAGGAATCAAACCCGGAACCCTGTCATCCAGAGGCAGCAACGCTAGCCCCTAGACCACGAGCTCCGGACTCAACCAGACTTAGTACACATATAGCTCACTGTTGAGAAAACAATCTCTGTGGGGATAAGAACCATCTATTTATCAAAGGGGTGAGGGTGAAAAAGAAGCGCAGCATGCGACGCATGAATTCCCAGATTTATTCATCCAATGTTTGAGAATGAGAGCACTTAACGACTTCCAACAAACTTGACACACAATTTCAAACCTTTGCGAATTTTTCCCCCTGTGACAACCCCTACAAAATGATGAAAGGAACGATGTTTATCGCTTATTACTTTTTCACTATTCACGCAGCAGAAGTGCCACATGAGGCATGGCATTATAATTTATTACTTCTTTACTACTCACTGTTTCGCGACACATTTTACAGACAGTACGCACATGTACTGCTGAATGTAACTGCAAAATTGTATCACTGTACGACTGACCCTTAGTTCATGAGATAGGAAGTCGTAAACAGTGAGATGCGTGAAAAACTGCCTCATTTTGCATGGCGTTTAAATTTATTACTTCTTCGCTAGCAACTCTATTCGCAATAAGTTTCGCAGACAGTATCCACATTTGCCGCTGAATATACTTACAGTCTCATATCATTGTATGACACAAGGTTCATAAACGGTAAGATGCGTTAAAAATTGCAGCATCGTGCATGGCTTTTAAATTTATTACTTCGTTGCTACTAACTCAATTTGCAACATATTTTGCAGACAATATTTGCACATGCCACTGAATGTAGCTACAAAATTACGTCATAGTACTACACATAGTTAAGAAGATATGACGTCATAAACATTAAGCACAAGGCCAGGCGCTGCGTTCTACGGGCGTAGACACACAGCTATAAATAGATACCTCTCTGCTAGGTTTATATCTATGCCGTTACAGTTTCGCAAATTGCAATTAGGGAAGTACTATACTTCCCACACATTGTGTGTTTATAACGTGTTAATATCACAATGAAGGTCTTTACATATAACTTAAGCTGTTGTTGTTGTGGTCTTCAGTCCAACGACTGGTTTGATGCAGCTTTCCGTGCTTCTCTATCCTGTGCAAGCCTCTTCATCTCCGAGTAACTATCGCAACCTACATTTGTCTGAATCTGCATACTGTATTAATCTCTTGGTCTCCCTCTACGATTTTAATCTCCCCAAGCTTCCTCCCCTGATGCCTCAGAATGTGACCTATCCCTTCTTCTAGGTTGTACCACAAATTTCTCTATCTTCGGTTCTGTTCAGTACCTCCTCCTCAGTTCCATGATCTGCCTATCTAGTCTTGAGCATTCTTCTGTAGCACCACATTTCAATAGCCTCTACTATCTTCTTGTCTACAGTGTGTATCGTCCATATTTCCTTTCCATAAAAACTGCATCCCACACCACAAATACTTTCAGAAAGGACTTCCTGACACTTAAATCTATACTCGAGGTTACCAAATTTCTCTTCTTCAGAAATGCTTTTCTTTCCCGTGCCATTCTACATTTTACGTCCTACCTACATATCATCAGTTATTTTGCTTCCCAAATAGCAAAAATAATCTTCTACTTTAAGTGTCTCATTTCCTAATCTGATTCTCTCAGCATCACCGTTATCCTCGTTTTGCTTTTATTGATGTTCATCTTATATCCTTCTTTCAAGATACTGTCCATATCGTTCAGTTGCTCTTCCAAGTCCTTTGCTGTCTCTGACAGAATTACAATGTCATCGGCAAACTTCAAAGTTTTTATTTCTTCACCCTAGACTTGAATTCCTACTCCAAATTTTTCTTTTGTTTCCGTTACTGCTTGCTCAGTATAAAGATTGACTAACATCAGAGATATGCTACAACCCTGTGTCTCTCTCTCTTTACAATCACTGCTTCCCTTTCGTGCCCCTCGACTCTTATAACTGCCATCTGTTTCTGTGCAAATTGTAAATAGCCTTTCGCTGCCTTTATTTTACACCTACCACCTTTAGAATTTGAGAGAGTATTCCAGTCAAAACTGTGAAAAGCTTTCTCTAAGTCTACAAATGCTATAAACATAGGTTCGTCTTTCCTTAACATATCTCCTACGAGGAGAAGTAAGGTCGGTATACGTCGGGTGTTCCTACATTTCTCCGGAATCCAAACTGATCCTCCCCGAGGTCGACCTCTACCAGTTTCTCCATTCTTCTGTAAATCATTTGTTTTAGTATTTTGCAGCCGTGACTTATCAAACTGATAGCTTGGTAATGTTCACACCTGTTAGCACCTGCTCTCTTTGGATTTGCGATTATTATATTCTTCTTGAAGTCTGAGGCTATTTCTCCTGTCTCATTCACCTGCAACTTCAAAATGTGCATTGCCATCGTAAAAAATCGACTGAGATATACATTATGCAGATTTTATTGTTAGATTTTTCGAAATAAAAGAAGGTTTCATTTTATCACATATCACTATTGACAATATGCCATGTTTTCCATAAAATCATATAGAATAAAAATCGAGTAAATACTCTTCCCAACACGCGACTCTTCAGGTTCTTGTGTGGCAGTTTCTGCAATTACTTTTTTTCCCTCTCAGCCACCATGGACATGCAAATTTTGCACCTGCTTCTGGGACCCGCATGGTGGGACTGTTGAACCCGCGCGGCCTCGCGGGCGCACTGCCCGTGTAAGGACGGGGTCCCAGCAGCTGACAGCTGCCTTCCGCGTCCGCCACTCCTGTGCCTCCCGCTCCTCGGGCAGTCTCTTCGTCAGCGGAATTCCAGCCGCTTTGCTATCCCCGACGACGTGATTCACGGGCGAGAGTCGTCCTCCACTGTGCATTTTTCGCCTCGTGACGCACCAGACTAAAACCGAAAAAGAGATGCCTCCAGGAACAATAGACCGCCCTCCACAGTTCCATCTGTGGTCTCACGTGGAAGTCCGACGTATTATTGTGAGCTGGTCTGCAGTGCGTATAGTTAAAAATGCCGTTGTTGTAGTCTTCCGTTCGAATACTGTTCTACACGCTACTCTGTTACTCTGTGCCGGCCGATGTGGACAAGCGGTTCCAGGCGCTTCAGTCCGGAAACGCGCTGCTGCTACGGTCACAGGTTCGAATCCTGTCTCGGGCATAGATGTGTGTGTTGACCTTAGATTAGTTAGGTTTAAGTAGTTCTAAATTCTAGGGGACTGATTTGTTTCTCTGTCCTGTTCGAGCCTTATTGCTTCTGGGTAACTACTACAACCTTCATGGCCGGCCGAAGTGGCCGTGCGGTTAAAGGCGCTGCAGTCTGGAACCGCAAGACCGCTCCGGTCGCAGGTTCGAATCCCGCCTCGGGCATGGATGTTTGTGATGTCCTTAGGTTAGTTACGTTTAACTAGTTCTAAGTTCTAGGGGACTAATGACCTCAGCAGTTGAGTCCCATAGTGCTCAGAGCCATTTGAACAACCTTCATGCGTTAGAACCTGCTTACTCTATTCGCCCTTGGTCTCCCTCCACAATTTTTACAGCCCAAGCCCACATTTCCCGCTGTTACCAAACATGGTGTTTCCTTGATACCTCAGGACGTATCCTATCAACCAATCCTTTATTTTAATCAGCTTGTGCCGTAAGTTATTTTCTCCCAAATTCGATTCATTTACTTCTTATTAGTTACTCGATTTACCCACTCAATCTTCAGCATTATTCTGTATCACGATATTTCAAAACCTTCGTTTCTCTTACTATCTGAATTATTTCTCATCCAAGTTTCGCTTTCGTACAAGGCTACACTCCAAACAAATGCCTTTGGAAGAGACTTCCCAACACTTAAATTCATATTCGATGTAAACGAAAATCTCTTCTTCAGATTTGTTGTTCTCGCTTTTCTTGCTATTGCTGTTCTTCATTTTATATCACTGTACTTAGTCATCAATGATAATACATATTTACCACTTTTGGTGTCCCATTTCCTAATTTAATGACCTCAGCATCGTCTGATTTAATTCTGTTGCATTTTATCACCCTTTTTTGCTGTTGCTGATAAAAAATTTTCAAGGCACTGTCAATTACATTCTGTACGTCTACTTACGTTTCCGTGTCTGGCAGAATTACAATGTCATCGCCAAACCTGAAAGTTATTACTTTTTCCCGAACTTTAATTCCCCCTCTTAGCTTCCCCATGGTTACTTTTGCTGCTTCCTCAATGTACAGGTTGAATAACTTCGGGAATAGCCTACAATCCTGTGCCACTCTCGTCTCAATCACTGCTTCCCTTAAAAATATGGACGGAAATATTCCCTGGCCGTGTAGTTAGATCCTATACTAACAAAACTTCTGCATAGTCGTGGTCCCCATTTATGATAGACTGATCCATCAGGAGAGCTAGTCCCGCAAGTTATGCAGGAGAACTTTCGTGAAATTTGGAAGGTAGGAGATGAGGCACCGGCGAAAGTAAAGCTTTGAGGTCGGGTCGTGATTTGTGCTTTGATAGCTCAGTCGGTAGAGCACTTGCCTGTTAAAGGAAAGGGTCCCAGGTTCAAGTCCCGGTCCGACATAGATTTTTAATACGACAGGAAGTTTCGTATTAGGAAAGTAATTACACGATGTTCATTGGTGCAAATGAAGTGACTTTACTCACAAGCCTGAACGCTAAGACATTTTTCAACCATTGCTGACCTCAATTTTGGTGTAACACTCTTGGGTTATATCTCTAGTTGACTTACTGTTCGAGAGAAAACTACGCATTCTGCATATTCATGGTCTTTCTTCACCCGTTGTTTTTACATATTGTAGATGTTGACGTGTTTTCTGCTCGTAGATGAATTTCTTCTTATTGTTACCTAATGAAATAGGCATGTTCTTGTCCCGACTCTGTGTATATCGGCCATCGATGTGCCGCACACGGACATGAAATGAAATGAAGTTGTTAGAAGACAGTTTACAGGAGTCGTAAGATATTTCTCATCTTTCTGTCATATTCAGAAGAAAACTGCGTTTAGGAATTTTCCATAGCTTCCTGTATTTTGTTAAGTTCCTGTAATCAGTAACTTGACTACTGTCCTCTAACTCCATAGTCACAGTGGAATGTACAGTTCTCGTCATGGCATTCCACGATTTAAATTCTTGGGCGCACCACATTTTTCCGGCTATACTCGTTCAGCACCCCGCCACAGCCTATCACATTGAATTTCTTAATTCTTTGTAGCCTAACATTCGTTTTGTTCTAATAATCTGTTGAAATTCCTTGTAGGAATTAATGTAATGCTGCGTGAATAGAGAAGGCTTTCGGGTTGTCCTGTCATTTTGTTCCTTCTTATTGTCAATGTTTTCCGTGTGTCCCTTTCTTCACCTCTTCTGTGGAGAACCTCCTTTCTGCTTATCTCATCGGTCCATTTAATTTTCAACATCCATCTGTAGCATCACATTTCAAGCGCTTCGGTTCTTTTCTTCACGGTTTTCTCATAGTTCATGATTCACTACCATACAATAAAATGCCTCAAACGTAACAGATTACTATCCCAGAAAAATAGTGTTTTCATAATTTTAAAGTCTACGTTTGTATTTGCGCCTTCTTAATATTCTTTTTGGAGTACGTCGTTGATTTATTTGAAAATAACCTAACAGTACCCGGTATCCATTTACTGATGGATCATCATCTTTTGTGGAGAGGTCATTAACCGTAAATGTTTGTGGCGCATGTTATCGATTCCGGTAGTGCACAGTGAAAGCCAAAGGCACGCCGATAAACAGGTGCTCACTTCATACTGATAGCGTCGCCCAGTTCTTTTCCACGTTTTAGACCTATGTCAAAGTTTTAAGAGAACTACCTCTGCACAAATCCGCCATAGAAAAATAGGTGCGAGAAGCATGTTCAAATAACTTACAGGAATGCAGCCGATATTTCAAAAGGTACACATCATGCTGTTTTCAAGCCACAAATGCCATAATTTTTGAAAGTTTTTATATGCCGGGAGAAACCCAAATTTCCCACAAGAAACATATATTCTGCATATTTGTTTAAAAATCGGGGGGGGGGGGGGTCACGTTTTCATGTAGGGTTTATGATGTGCTCACGCATCGTGTAGTTTTTGGTGCATGAAAAGCAACGTGGTTTCGGGTTGTTAAGGGCTTCCGCTTGACTGAGAGATACAAACCAGTAAGATACACAAGTTAAATGGGCTGATATTCCATTTAACTGCCTGCTTTTTGTCCAAGATAAGCGCGGGTTTATTAGTTATTAAAATTTTTGGAAATTAGTGTTAAGGTTCTATGGGACCAAACTGCTGAGGTCATCGCTCGCTAGGCTTACACACTACTTAATCTGACTTAAACTAACTTACACTAAGGACAACACACACACACACACACACACACACACACACACACACACACACACACACACACACGCCGGAGGGAGGACTTGAACCTCCGGCGGGGGGCAGCCGCACGAACCGTGCCACGGCCACTCGGATCGCGCGGCTACCCCGCGCTGCAGTTATTAATATGAGAGGAGCATTATGCAGTCATTTGTTCTTTGAACACACCAACATAGAAAATATTTGGTTGCAAGCGTGAGAACCATCATTGGGAACCATCTCGAGTGCAAGTTTTTTTTTCCTATCGAGCAATAAAAACGCTCTGCCATAAATAAGTAAGGCGTTCGCCGCGAAACTGAGAGATAACACTCCCACTTTGAGATCATTGCCTGTTTGAGACAATGGACTCGAATTAAGAAGGAGCAATGTTCAAATCCCCTTCCGTCCGTCCTGGTGTAGGTTTTCCCTGGTTGTCTACAAACCTTTTAAGGCGATATCCGGAATGGTTCGTTTGAAAAGGGATCTGACGTGTCACTCAGTCTCTCTTACCCTTGTCGACAGTCGCTAAACCCCAATCCTCCTTTGCTCTACCTGTAGTATTGTTGTACATGTTACGTTCAGAAGGTGAGGTTACCACCTGAAACAAATTCAGCAACCGATGATGCTTCCAATTACGTCTTAAGTTATAGGTGTATACTGACGCTGGTGACATTTACGACTCAGGTGCTACGGTTTGGCAGACAACTGCAAACGTCAATAGTATGCAGACTCGTCAACTCGTGATGTGCAATGACTGGGAGAACCATAGCCTTCACGACGGGAAATCAAAACTTGCCGTCAACATGGAGGTTGTTAAAGACAGAACTGTCGCCCATTTAGGTAAGAGTACGACAAGAAGGGAGAGTAGCAACATTTACCACAGTTGGAAATACTCCAACTCGAAATCATTAAAGGAGGCTGGAATTTTCTTCTCGTAACTGTGCAGACAGACATTTGTAAGTCTCGGTCAAGTAGCTGATGCGATAACGACGGCACTAACTCAGGTAAAGTTTATTATCTCGTCAAGCTAAAAGTAAGGCCCATCTTCAGCGCCTGCCAAGTTTCTTTTACATTTTTGGGTGGTAAGAGAAATGCTGCAGCGGTTGCAGTGACATGCTCCCATGCTGTTGTTTACCGTATGTTGGGCCATGGTTGAAACCAAATTTTGATTGATTCACTCACAGATCTACACAGTGTTTGTTTATAACGTATATCTTCAGGTGAAAGAACATTATAAGCGACTGAGTGTGGTTCTGTGGGCACGCGTAGACTAAAAATCCAAAAGTCTGGGGCTCTATCTCCGGTCGATCCTGGGATTATTTCTGTCACTCAATGCTTCTTTCATTTCTGCGCTAATTTGTTTATGTGAAAAATGACGAGTTGCACCATGGTTTGTTGTCCACTTTAAACTATAGGACCCTTCTATAACTGTCAGTAGAAAGGTCGGAGAAAGGCAACGGCATACTACCTCCAATAAGACTAACCCTAGTAAAACAGTACGGTGGTCAAGCCAACATTCGCGATGATATCTTTACCGGCAGCAAGCGAAGACGGATGCCGCAACATAAACCCGTTTGACGGAAGGAAATGACATCGTAAGTCATTACTAAAAGTGATTACTGCAGCACTTAATGGAGAAGGGGAGAAAAATTTGAACAATCCCACCCCATCCAACGACCAAACCCAAGTGTTATCCACTGTACTACACGTGGTTGCCTTTGAACAATACAAACGAGCCTCCTTTGAAGGGTTATTTCCTTGGAGACAATTTTTCTGATACGATCCGCAAGGGGAAGAATATTTTGGGGAAATTGAGTTTTTAGCCCAATTCAAACATTTTGCGGTAAGTGTGTGGCTTGTCGATACCGGCCGAGGCTTTGTTCGCCGATATTTCTCCAGTTGAGCTAGAGCTCGATTATAACGATCTACATAGCGATGGTTTTTCCAGTTTCTTTCTTTTTTCGTCTGCTGCAAGAATTCGCCCCCATAACAACGGCGCGCGGGGCACACGACCCGGCTGCCGTACCCTAATTCAGCCGCGTTCTCCTACCTACGGGAATTTTCCGCAACGTGCTGCGTAAAATGCGTGTGAGATTGCGCTCTTCACTCCAACTACGCACAAACGTGTCAGACAGTTTCCTTAGGGTGCGGGAAACGCGGTACCGTTGCGGCTCTACCTGCGGGAAACGCTTGCGTGCTTCGGGAGGAGTCTGTCCCGCAAGTAGCACCGATTTACTTGCTTGGAGGGAGAAGTCGAACTGAGTGCACGGGCAGCATGAGAGCAGTTAAGTCTTCCGATCTAATTATTGAAACATTCACCAGAAATATCGGCTGTCCGCATCTCTGCCTCACAGGATGAGCAGTTTATCGAATTGGTATCCGAACAGCATATTTTGTGGAACATGGCTGACACTCAGTTGAAAAACTGAATGCAAAAAGAGTTAATGTGCGTAAAAATCGGAAGAAAAACCAACCGTGCAAGAGGAAATGTCTTTGGTTATGTCCAATGTAAACATTCGTAAATATATTTGTACCGAGTTAACAACAGTTATGATTTGTATGATGTTATTGTGATTAGTACTCTGAACGACGATTGAAGTTCGGCCCGTTGAAGTAATCAGTGGAGCTGCTCCTCGGCTTTGGCGTAGCAGCCGACACCTACCAAGAGTATAATTTTCTACTTGGACAGTTCATTAATTTCTGGTAAGTCTTTATTATAAGGCAGTGCGAACTGGCATTTCTCCGTATCGTCGAGCAACTGTCTTGTTACTAAAATGCTGTATGTTTGTTTTTCTTCACGATGTAAGAACATTTGTGTGACTGATTTGCTCTTCCTGAGTACTCTTCCCAATCGTATACAGCCTTCCGCCTCTTCCCTAACTTCCCCGTACTTTCGGAGCACCAAATTAACAGGTTTTTCGATCTAGCACTGCACCGCGCATAGCAGAGTGTTCCTCGATGCGTGCTGGAACACGCGTCGCGTCATTAAACCACTCAATACTACTCGTATCTAGGGGGAAACTGTAGCACCTACCGGATTCCAACAAACTGGAAAAGGAAATTCAAATCTTTCGGAAATTTTTTCTCGCTTTCACGCCGCAAAAGAAGTGTAAAGGGAAAAAGTTTGTCCCTTACTACGTTTTGAACATGGGTTTGCTAAGAACCCCGCGTCATACGTGTCATATTAATTTATTACATTACTGTCACTGACTCTGCTGACCAGAAAGTTTGGACACGTTATCGACATGTACTACTGAAGCCAACTATAAAACTATGTTGTTGTACGACAGACAGTTTAGGAGATAGGGCGAGGCAGATATTGAGTAGCGCGGAAAACCAACTTTTCTGAAAAGTTTAAGTATTTCTTTATTTCAATAACACAGAATTTTCATTGAATTAAAAAAAAAAGGTGTCAGAAGTTAGTTGTCGTATCACTCTATCATGTACAGTTGTCAAATTATGGAAGAACTTTCATTTTTTTAAGTTATGGTGCGCACCGTTCTGCGGTCCGCATCCGACAGCGATAGACACAAGCGTATTCTGTAGCACGCTGCGATAAATTTCCGCACATAGGAAAACGTAGTTTTACGCCGCTGCCTTTGAGGATTGCGCGAGGCGCAGGACTCCTTGGACCGTCCTAGGTCACCCTGACCGAACGAGTTGGTGCAGTTGGAGGATGGCCTTCGATACTTATGATCTCTGTGGTTTCCCTAAATCGCTGCAGGCAAATGCTGGGAAGTGTCGTTTTGAAAAAGACAAGCCTACTTTCCTTCGCTAATCGAGCATTTACCAATGACCTCGCCGACACTAAAGTCTAATCTACTACTTCTTCAGACCAGTCTCGTCCTTAATGTTGTTGTTGTTGTTGTTCTTTTCAGTCCGATGACTTGTTTGATGCAGCTCTCCACGCTGTCCTGCATGGCTACTGCAATCTATAGTCATTTCAACCTGCTTACTGTATGCAAGCGTTGGTCTTCCTCTACAATTTGGATCCTCCACTGTTCCGTCCATTATCAAAGTGACAATTCTTTGTTGCCTCCGCATGTGCCGTATCAACAGATCCCTTGTTTTAGTTATGTCAGAAATGTCTTTTTATCCTAATTACGTTCAGTAGCTCCTCATTAGTTACTCGATCTACGGGTCTAATATTCAGCAGTCTTCTGTAGCACCACATTACAACGCCTCGTGCACTAGTGCGCGGAAAACGGTTGCTGCCGTGTGCAACAGGACAGAGGGTGTAGTTTGCTATGACGGCGGTGCAACGCGTCGTGGTGCGACGGTCGCCCTCCCAAGGTGAGCTGTGACGTGAAGCCCACGGGGCGTGACGCGTCGCGCCGGCTAGGGCGGCGGTGCGAGTAGCGCACCACAGCACACACTGCTCCGAGCCGCCAACCGTACACCATGGACGGCGTCCGGCAGCCACTCCTGTCGCCGCAGATGGTGAGCCAATCTAGATCCGTACCTCTCTGTTGTTGTAAGCGTCGGTTTGAAGCTGTCATATGACGAGGTAGTGGAAGCGTCCAATGTAAGAAATACAGTCAGAAATGCTGAGCTTCTCGCGTGTTGTATGAAAATATTATTTAGATTCGGTGCCATCCTTGCTTTTAGAACCGCCGGAGATGCTTCGGAGAACGAAGCCAGTCGTGGAACCATTCCTGCATTCACCTCGACTGCTGTCGAGAAACCACCACAAACCTAACCCAAAATGGGACTGGACTATAAACTCCACGCCCCCCCCCCCCCCCCCCCAATACGAGTCTAGTCGCTAAAATTCCTAGCCACCTTCATGGTTTCGCCTCTATACGACAAGACTTACAGAATGAATTTTCACTCTACAGCGGAGTATGAGCCAATTAGGGGAGTTTCTTGGTAAATTATAACTGTATGCCGAATCGGGACTCGAATCCGGAAATCTTGCTTGTCGCAGCCAGGTACTCTACCGACTGGTCAGACAGGCACAACACATGAACCACCATCACAGTTGTAGTTCAGCCGTTACCTCTGTAGTAATTTTCAAATTTCATACAGATTCCCATGTGTACCTAGCGAGACTTGGAGGTTTCTTAAATCTTTTAATCTACCTCTGAAGGAGATGGTGGGCTGTATGAGAGCATAGCCCTTTCCAGCCAATAGTTGTAGTTTCTGCAGTTATGCCAACATTTATTTACAACAGTTGGGTGCTTATTTAATTTTGTAGTATTTTGATGGATAATTGAGAGGAAGATGTCATTCATTGTCCGCAGCTCGTGGTCGTGCGGTAGCGTTCTCGCTTCCCGCGCCCGGGTTCCCGGGTTCGATTCCCGGCGGGGTCAGGGATTTTCTCTGCCTCGTGATGACTGGGTGTTGTGTGATGTCCTTAGGTTAGTTAATTTTAAGTAGTTCTAAGTTCTAGGGGACTGATGACCATAGATGTTAAGTCCCATAGTGATCAGAGCCATTTTTTTTGTCATTCATTAACTTACCTTCATTCCAAATCCCAGCATTTGTCCTACGTCTGAGGGAAAAAAATTCTCGGTCGAGAAAACCTCAGCTGGGGTTGGTTGCCTGTTGTTTGACTTAAATATCTTCGTGTTATCTCAGCAGTCTTGATAATGATATATTGTGGTTTTGTTGATGTAGAAAATTTCCATCTAATTCTATAGAGGATCAAAAACTTGTAAATCTGATAGATGCAGTAATATTGTCTTCTTCTGTTGGAGTTTACTGTAGTACTTTTGCTCAGTAAGTTTTTATTTCTACATCAGGCTGCTACATCGTGCCAAATCCTTGTAGGTGTTTTTGGTCTGTTAACAGTTTCACTGATTTCTTCGTTTTCCAGAGGATTCTGTTCGAATGAATTCCGTACTGCTTCGAGAATAATGTAGGGAAGAAATGTATATTTGAATTTCGGAAAAATTAAACATTGTAGGTTCGTACTGCGAGAGTGATTTTGTAAGTCCAGTGTTGCTTAGTCTGTTGAGCCCGAGTCTGGTGACTTGTCCTTTTGTTCTGTCTAGCAAGTTCTTTGTTTTAAACGTCTCGTAAAGGGAGTTCGTTGGGAAATTATAGCATAGCTTTCTAGCTAAAGCTGTGAGGGCGTGTCTCAATCTATTGCCTGAGTCGGTAGTGCATTTGGCCGCGAGAGACAAAAGTTCCGGGATGGAGTCCCGGTCTGAAACTCCAGATTGTATCGTTTTGGCAACGCTGGTAGTAAAACAATGTTAGATGTTGTGGATAGTCACTTTTATTAGTTTTTAATAATTACATCCGAGAATAATAATCTGTGGTTATTACTGCGTTGTGACGTACGCAATGTTTAATGGCAGTCCTGAACTTTTATCATTGAAATTCTCTTTATTTTCTAGTTGACTGCGTTTTCGGCAAGACATATCTGTGTTGTCTCCTTCAGGATTTTTTAAAAAATTGTTATTGGTACTACTGGAACAGGACGTGGGAGTGACGTACTGCAACGTTTTACACGTTGAACAACAGGGGTGCAAAGTAGTCTGCTACATTGGTACAGGTATTTTGCTATTGCGGTATTAGGAATCTTTCGAAGGCGCTTTCGTCTCAAAATATGTTGGGGGAGGAATATGATAACCTCGTTGTCGAGCGCAATTGTCATCCAATTACTACGACAACCAAGGTTTATGTGTTCATGTGAATTAACCATCACAATTATGAGTGCATTATTTTTGTGAATTCAGTGCACTGTTTCGTTTGAAGAGTGAGTCTCCGAGTACTTCTTAGAACCATTTACCTAGTGAATTCGCCGGATGTGTTTCGAATTGCATCCAGATGACCAAATGAACACACAAATGTGTTTTTGTAACTTCAGCTGAGAGTTCAAGAAGATGACATTTTGCTAAACACTCTGTAAACAGTCTCACTGGTATGAAATGGAAGCGGAGAAATTTTATGGCGGTAATAGGTCGGTGCAAGTGGGTGCGTCATAGACGCAGTGCTCGAATATATGTTGTTAAGATTAGGTTTAGTTCCCTTATCAAGTCGTTCTCACATCGCGTTGTGTATATTTACGAAGATGAATCACTGGTTCAGTTTTACACGCTTTATCTTAGATGTCATAATCGAGCTGTACAGTGAGATTCTTTTGCAATTTGCTGACTCGTATAAAAGTTACAATATATATCATTTCGTAAATTTTGTGTAGGAATAATACAGAATGGGCGATGGAAATGCCGAGCGCTTTCACGTACGTATTAATCACGCACTTCATTGTGCTCATATATTAATTTTTTATTTTATTTATTTATTTTTGCTATTTCTCTCTGCATCCTGCCCCTGTCTTTGAACACAGAGATTGGCAAATGCAGTATTCGTCAAAAGTTCTCAGATGCTGCTATTCAAGACAAGGAGTTGTATAAATTGAAAGTGGTCATATTGTTTCCATTAGTTAAACAACGAGGGATAGCTTAGTATTTATCTTTTTTTTTTTTTTTTACATCAGTTTCCAATTGCTGAACTGGACATTCTGTCTTGAAAGTCGACTATTAGTCGTATTCGGTAAAAATTTTTTATAATTACTGATGAACTGGAAGCTAGCAAGATTAGAACGACACATCTTCGTGATAAGCAAGAGAGGTATTCTATTTGGTCACCACAGCAATTTTTCCGGCGACCTGATATTTTATGATGCTAGGTCAGACTGTCTTGTCTTTGGATATGCTTCAAGGTAGCGGAATAACACGTGTCATTATGTACAGAGAAACATTTCACAGAAATAATAAGTAGGCCCTAGATAAAGAAATAAATTTATACCTGATAACTGACAGCAGATCGGCCTAGTATTTAGGGTACGGTGGTTTCGTTGTAAACATTGACAAATGGTATATGATTGCACAGTACGTCCTGGAATACCATTAAAAACTATAAGGTTCTATTCAAAAAGAAACTATTATCATCATCATCATCATCGTCATCAGCTAGTTCAATCATTAAATGATGTGGCCTCTTCGAGTCGTGGATTCAGGTAGGCTTTCAGCAGTCTTCTCCAAGTGGGACGGTCTTGGGCAGTTCTCTGCCAGGTGTTACCAGCGATCTTCTTGATGTCTTTGTCCCATCTGTCTGGTGGTCACTGGGCGTCCGTTGCTCTCTCGGTTTCTATAGTTTCTACTATATCGCAATAGATGAAAATCGGGGTATTAAGCATATTATAATGTAATTGTCAGTTTGTGTATAATTACATGTTGAAGAATTCTTTCTGAAATATGGAACAAGTTATAAATAAATGTCGTGTGATTAGGGCCTCCCGTCGGGTAGACCGTTCGCCGGGTGCAAGTCTTTCGATTTGACGCCACTTCGGCGACTTGCGCGTCGATGGGGATGAAATGGTGATGATTAGGACAACACAACACCCAGTCCCTGAGAGGAGAAAATCTCCGACACAACCGGGAATCGAACAGGGGCCCTTAGGATTGACATTCTGTTGCGCTGACCACTCAGCTACCGCGGACGGACAAACAAGTTATGAACTATTTTGTATGTTATGGGTCAGCTGCTTGGCTATACTATTATGCTGTTGTGTGTACAAACTTCATTCGGCGTGGCTGGCTGAGCGGGCCACGCAGTGGCATTTTACAATGCTTCTTGTGTTAGCCCGAGCAGGAACTACGCTTGGTCGAGTTCTATAGCGGATTATTTATCTTTGAACTGTGACCTGTTCTGTGTTGTTGTAAGTCAATAGAGAGTTGGAGAGAGAGTAAACCACGATGGTGCCTCCTAACCTCGTACGCGTAACGAACACCAAGCAGGCCCTAAAGCTGGGTACGCTCCCATTTGAGAGACGGACCTTCATAATGAATGTCCCATATCTTCATGCGTAGGGATTTTTAATTTTGTGTTGAATTTCAGCAAACAAGCGGGTTGGCAGGAACAACATGTGTCATTGCTGCTCCGATATTTCGATGAGAATCAGTTGCCCATCGAGACCGTTAGCGACAGAGTGCAGCGCACTAAAAAGGTAAAAGTAATTTGATTTATCGTCACAATGACGCCGAGGTCATTACAGTCGGAGGACAGGTGTGGATTGGGGAAGAAATTCAGCCGTGTAATTTTTCGAAGGAACGCCTTAAGCGACATAGGGAAACCACGGAAAACTTAATGCGTATGACCTGACGGGAATTTGATCTTTGAGCGCCAGTGGTTTCGGCCACAACCAACCATTTTATTCATTTTGTTTTGAAGTACCAATGTCTTGGCGTGAAACCACTGATTCAGGGCTTTCGAAGCACTGGTGGTTTCATGCTAAAGGCATTAGTACTTGAAAACATAACGAATAAAATGTTGAGTTGCGGCAGAAGCCACTGGGGATCGAAGGGTTGAGCAGGCGAATCCAGTGAGCGATCCACTGTGCCAGTCCAGTGGGCGATCCTTTCTATCAGCGCGGAAGTTTCGACCAACGAACCAGAGTGTTCGTTGATATATCTTTATAGAAAAGTGGTATGGTTGCAGGACGGCCTCATCGTAGGGGAGAACAGTGGCCAGAGCTGCTTACTGGCGCAGGAGTAACTTCGCTGCTGCTGCTGCTGCACGTTGCGGTGAGGCTGCCCGCGACTCGGTGATCGCATTACAGGCCGGCGTGGCCTCCCGCCGCAGCTCGTCTAGCTGCGGGACCGGCTCGTTACGTCACCAGAGTGAAGGCACTCTACCGCGCACTCCACCCCGTTTACTTCATGCTCGTCTGCAGGGGCCAATTTTCGACACCCGATAGCCGGCTTTTACCTACCATTCGACGGTTGCGCTTTCGAGTAGCTGGTTACCGAACTATTTCAACCGGCATTGGTTGCCTCTGCATCTACATTTATATCCGTTCTCTACGAACCACTGTGAAGTCCTTGGCAGAGGTTGCTTCCCATTAGGGCTCCTTTCCGTTCCACTCATGTACAGAGAGCGGAAACAATGATTGTTAAACGCCTCTGTGCGCCATGTAATTAGGCTCATGTTTTCCTCACGACCGCTACAGAAGGTATTTACGTAGGGCTACTACGGTACACTGAGGTGACAAACGTCATGCGATACCGGTATGCACATATACAGGTGGCCGTCGCGTACGCAAGATATAAAAGGGCAGTGCATTAGGGGAGCTGTCATTTGTGCTAAGGTGATTCATGTGAAAAGGTTTCCTGCGTGATAATTCTACATCTACATATATCTGCATATATACTCCGCTAGCCGCCAAGCGGTGTGTGGCGGAGAGCACTATTCGCGCCAAAGTCATATACCCCCCTCCACCTCTGTTCAACTCGCGGATCGCGCGAGGGAAAAACGACTGTCTGAACGCCTCAGTACGAGCTCTAATATCCCTTATCTTTGAATGGTGATCGTTGCGCGATTTGGTGGTAATGATGTATGCTCTACATCCTCGGCGAAGATCCGATTTTGGAATTTAGTGAGCAGCCCTTTCCCTTTAGCGCGTCGTCTATCTGCAAGTGTGTTCCACTTCATTCTATGAGATTTGTAACGCTCTCGCGATGGCTAAATGTGCCAGTCACGAATCTTGCCGCCCTTCTTTGGACCTTCTCAATGTCTTGAATCAGACTGGGCGCTGATGACCACGCTGTTTAGCGCCCGTAAACCTCAAACACACACACACACACACACACACACACACACACACACACACACACACACACACTTGAATCAGACCCAACTGGTAAGGGTCCCATTCAGACGAACAATACTTTAAGACTGGACGAATTAAAGTATTGTAAGCAATTTTCTTTGTTGAAGGACTGCATCGTTTTAGGATTCTAACAAAAAAAGCAGCAATCTAGAGTTCGCCTTACCCGTTACTTGTGTAGTCTGAAGGTTCCATTTGAGATCATTTCGAATAGTCAGACTCAGATACTTGACGAATGTTATCGCTTCCAAAGACTAGGCATTTATTTTGTACTCGTAGATTAATGGGGATTTTCACTTTGTTATGCGCAGTAGGTTACACTTACTAATGTTGAGAGATAAGTGCCAGTCATTACACCACGCATTTATTTTTTGCAAATCCTCGTTGATTTGTTCACAACTTTGGTGTGATGCTACTTTCCTGTAGACTGCAGCATCATCGGCGAACAGTCTAATGCCGCTGTCAATACCATCAACCAGCTCGTTTATGTAAATCCGAACAAATCTTTTCGGACGAATCGGCGTTTCATCCGTCGGGTAAAGTTAACAGCCGTAATGTAGAATTTGATGGTCGCTAAGTCCTGGCATCGTTGTCGAACATGAAAGAGACTCATGGAAACTGAATGTGTTTTGGCCGTTTCTGTTCGCAAAGTTTATAGACGTTTCTTCTTTGTGGAGAGAACTGTGGCAGGACAGTCATACCTCGACATTCTGCAAAACTGGATGCTTCCTCAGCTTCAAGACGATTCCAATGATTGCATTTTTATCCATAACGGCGCTCCGCCTCAGTTTCACATGAAGGTGCAGCGTTGTCCTAACAACACCAGCGGTGTTGGTGAACGACAAGAAGCTGTTCGTTGCTTTTGGCCTCCCATATCACCAGACCTCACATCTTGCGATTTTTTTCTGTAGGTGTTCATAAGAGACAGGAGTGTCTGTCCCACCTATGGCAGCTAGTCTTCAAGAGCTGAGAAATCTCGTTGTTGAAGCTGTCGATTCAATAAACAGGGACTTGTTGATTCGGGTGTGGAATGAAACGGACTACCACTTCGATGTCTCTCGAGCAACGCACGCTGCTCATGTTGAGTGGATGGTATAGTGTCTGTGCGAACATGATACTTAGAACCTTCCTGTCTGTATCCAGTGACATGAGCTATTTGTTTATATTTTCTAGATTTGCCTGTATTAAACAATTTAAATCTGTTTCTTTTTGAATGGCTGTATATTAATTTTATGCATTTCAACTCGATTTCTCGTAGAACGCCTCTTACAGCTAACGAGAAGGTA
This sequence comes from Schistocerca piceifrons, assembly GCF_021461385.2. NCBI lineage: Eukaryota > Metazoa > Arthropoda > Insecta > Orthoptera > Acrididae > Schistocerca > Schistocerca piceifrons. The sequence goes on along the minus strand of NC_060138.1, from coordinate 393,503,359 downwards.
ATGTAACGAAAGTGGTCGCAGTTCGTATATTCGGCAATCGATGTAATTTATCGTACACTGAGGTGACAAAAGTGATGGAATACATCTTAATATCGTGTCGAACCTCCTTTTGCCCAGTGTAGTGCGGCAATTCAACGTGGCATGGGCTCAACAAATAGTTGGAAATCCCATGCCGAAGAGTTGAACCATGGTACCCCAACAGCCGTCCACAACTGCGAAAGTGTTGCCGGTGCAGAATTTTGCGCACGAATTATCTCTCGATTATGTCCCTTAAATATTCAGTGGGATTCGTTTTGGGAGATCTGGGTGCCCAAATCATTTGCTCGAACTGTCCACAATGTTCTTCAAGCCAATCGCGAACAATTATGGCTCGGTGACATGCCATTGTTGTTTGAGATATGTTCATGAATTGCTGGAAATCCTGAGAATAACCATTTCCAGTCAGTGATCGGTTCATTTGGACCAGAAAACTCAGTCCATTCCATGTAAACACAGCCCACACCGTTACGGAACGATCAACAGCTTGCATAGTGCCCATGGCTTAGTGGATCTGCTCCACACTCAATCCCTACGTCAGCTCTTCTTACCAACTGAAGTCGGAACTCATCTGACCCTGCCACTGCTTTCCAGTCGCCTAGGGTCCAACCGATATGGTCACATGCCCAGGAGGGATGCTGCAAACAATGTCGTGCTGTTAGCAAAGGCGTTTGATTCCATAACGATTTCCGAAACGCATGTCCCATGCATCTGGCTCGAATTACCATTTCGCACTCCAAGTGTGTTAATTGCCATCGTGCGGCAATAGTCAGTCGCAAACCTTGCCACATGGATCACCTGAGTACAAATGACAGCTCCATCAATTCACTATCCTTTTATACTATGTGTACGCGATACCGCCATCTGCATATGTGCGTATCGCAATCCCATGATTTTTGTCACGTCAGTGTATTTGAAGGTGAGCTCATTTTATTGCTTACAATAATCGCAGTGAAAGTATTACAAGACGTGAGCACCGCGATTAACCTAGTCGATGGCAGGACCTGCTGCGGCACGTGCTGATGCCTGCCGTCGGTCAGACATAGCTGTGCCTGCAAAGGCCCGCCGGGAGGGGCAGGAACGGGCCGGCACGCGATGCCCGCCACTCCCCCCTCCCCCCCCCTCTCCTCCACAACTATCCCTTTGGCGTGCGGCGCCATTCCTTATCGAGCGACGACAGTCATGCGAATGCTTGTTTAATAATTCCTGCCGCATCGATCTTCGGGTCGGCGTACCATACGGCTCCGTCTCCACCTTTCCTTCCAAGGCACTCAGTCGATACTTAGGCGGCTGCCGCCGCTTTATTTAGTGCCCCACCACGTGCCGCAGTGTGATGGAAGGCCTTCTGACAGGCAGAATCTTGACCCAGTCCATCATAGTTTCATTACATGCAAACACCGTTATTTTTCCCAACTCAAGGTCATTATACTCAATGTTCTTCTTTTTCACTGTCAGTGCCAAAATGTCTGTTAAGGAATTTCAAATTTCTTCTGCATCTCGAACCTAAATTTGACTCTCAACTGGCCTCCATATTATTTTTCTTTTTGTACAGAAAAAAGTAACATCCGTGAATGTAGGCTTACTCGTCGAATTTCGCTGATGAAATTTTCTGAGATTATGAACCAAATGGCAGCGTCGTCTTCAAGTAACGTTTCTGCCAGTTCCGTACCCGCCTTATTCAGACTTCGTGACCATAGTAGATTTAATCGGAAAAAGAAAAATTCATCCATATTCATATTTTACGTACTGTGGAGATCCCTAACTTTTTATAAACTGTCGTAAATATGGAAACGATATTTTCGAGAAGTAACAGTAACCAACGGCTATAGTACAGGGTGTTTCAAAAAGAATGATCTGATTTCAAAACTCCATATTTATTGATAAGAACTTACTACAAACATGGGGTAAGTTGCAAAATACAAAATCTTAAAATTTAGCTATGCTATTACAAATGCTCTTTGTGTTCTCTAGCAGCAGCACGAGCAACATCCATACGGATATCTAAATTCGTCATGAACTTTACATAATATATTTAATTTTATAGAAATTGTAGCGGCTGTTATTCCGCTCTTCTATGTCACGAGGTACAGGGGAAATGGGCACACTTCCCGTCACATAGCACAACAAAAAAGTTGCATGGGGTCATGTCTGGCGGTCTAGGAGACCAAGAATGCAGGGCTGTGTCTCTGGGTGCTGTGCACCCCTTTCCAGTGTTGAGATGGAGTAGCATTGAGAAACTGCTTGCACTAATTGTAGTCTGCATTGTTTGCAGACAAAATGACGCCTGAACACTCTCCATACAACCGTATGAGGCATTGCCATTTCTGTGCCTGCGCGGCCAGTAGACAATCGTGAACTACGCTCAAACGTTTGCCGAATTCTTTCCATCATGTCGTCATAACTACGAGGTCTATCTGGACTTTTACCTTTACACAAGCATTCTGTCTCTTCAAGTTGGGCCGGCCGCGGTGGTCTCGCGGTTCTAGGCGCGCAGTCCGGAACCGTGCGACTGCTACGGTCGCAGGTTCGAATCCTGCCTCGGGCATGGATGTGTGTGATGTCCTTAGGTTAGTTAGGTTTAAGTAGTTCTAAGTTCTAGGGGACTGATGACCACAGCTGTTAAGTCCCATAGTGCTCAGGGCCATTTGAACCATTTTTTTCTTCAAGTTGGGGATAACAATAACGAATGTATCGGGTGCAGGCGGATCAGTGCCTAAACGCCAACGAAAAGCACGCTGGACCTAAATCATTCTCACTCTTTGCAAACTGCTGTACACAAAACGCCTCTTGTTGAGAGGACACCATCTCACTTCTGACACTGCAAACTGAGAAGACGCATTGACTGACATCCAACGGCGATTTTCTTAAACTTTAGGCCATGTCCATTCAAACAAAACACGTCCCATGTTTCGTAATTACTACCGCTCGAAGTCAAATAATTCTTTTTGAAACATCCTATATTCTGCAGTGCATTTAGTGATTTCTGTAGAAACAGCGCAGCAAATACACTTAAAAACTGAACGAGTTGATACTTTCTACAAAACACACGAAATGTCAGAAAGATAAAAAAAACAGTTCAATTGACAGAGAGAGAGAGAGAGAGAGATAAATTTGAAGGCCAAGACTGCCGGAGATTCCGCCTTGTTACACGATGTTTACTGCCAAAAATGAAATTACTGTACCGCCTGCCTTTGTTTAAGCCGCACCCAGCGTATGCGTGTTTTCAGGTCCTCTCAAATGACGTTGAAGTTATCGCTCTATTGAAAAAGGTTTCCTCCTTCGTTTAAAAGTACAACAAATAATGGCTCCTGTGCCAACTATTAGGGAACGGTCGTTTCAAGATAACTATAGCTAATTCCGCCCATAACTCCTCTACTTGTCCAAGCCAGTACACCGTCTGTGATGGCCTTGATGTCGAGGGGACGCTAATCTCTAACATTGCTTGATTACCTCCATGCTGCGCGTAGAATCTTAAAAGGGTTCTAACCCACTATTAGACAAATGAAGCTAGTTTCAGAGGTTACAAGAAATTACCGCGTTAGCCAATGGGACTCATACACTGCCTGCCAAAATATAACTGAACAGCTAGAATCGTTGGGAGAGAACGTATTTAATGACTCATAGAGATTTAAGTAAAACGATAACCCGCCACAACAGCCGAGGTCGCTGACGCATGTTACGCATGGTATTATCCGCTTCTATCTTGCAGCTGGACGATTTTTCATCACTAATGCGGTATGTGGCCTGGAGTGTCAAGAGATACGACGTTTTAATCACAAGACTTTGCACCAGTGTTGAACGAGTCCCAAATATATCGGCAGTCGGCGCCTGTGGACTGCCCTTTAAATGCGCTGTCGACTATCGAGACATTAATTAAATAGCTACTGGTTTATTTCATCACTTTTCTCTAAACACTTTGTTTTTATTTACTTTATCGTGCTTTTTGGAGTTTCATATGTAGATTGCGTACCTGTTCCACCCATTTTATTCTGATTTTAAATAGGCGCTGGGCAAATTTTTACTGAATATTGTGTTATTTCTTATGTTTTATTATTACACGCACACACTTCAGCCATGTGATATCATTTTAATTATTGACCATGCATATATTATTTTAAACCATTGAATCTGTGATGCTGGACACAATCTGATCAAAAGTATGGGGTGGGTCCATCTTTCCCCTTAATGACGGCTTGAAGTCTGCTGGGAACTCTTTTAATGAGATGTCTGGCTGTCTGTGGAGGAATAGTAGTCCATTTGTCGTCAGGAGACGAAACCAGAGAATGTAATCGACGTTTCAACTCGTTCCAAAGGTGTTCCATCGGACTCATGTCGAAACTGTAGGCAGAGCAGTCCATTTCAGGAATGTCATTGCGGACAAACCATTGATTGTTTCACTGATGCTATTTCGTGACAGGGTGCATTGCCAAGTGACACCATCAGTCATCGTCTTCGAACTGTTCCTCTGCTGTAAGCAGTACACCATGCTGTAACAAGTGTTCGTACTCTGTCCAGTCACATTAACGTGACCACCTGTCGAAAGCCTTTAATGTGACCACCTTTTGCGGCACGAACTGCAGGATGAGAGTCAGTGAGGTTCTGGTTGGTAACGCCAGTTGTGGAGCCATGCCGACTCCAGTGCCGTGGCAAGATGCGCTAGATTTCTCGATTGAGGATCCATGGCCCAGACAACCCTATATTTGAGGTCCTGGAAATTCTCGACTGGGTTTAAATCCGGTGCATTTGGTGGCCTGAGGTGTACAGTAAACTCGTCCTGGTGTTCTTCGAAACACTCACGTACAGAGCGAGTAGTGTCTTGCTGGTAGATGCCGCGATGCCGAGGAAAAACAAACTGCAAGTAGGGGTGGAGGTGGTCCCCTGGGATAGATGCATATTTTTGTTGACCCATTGCGGCTTCCAGAATGGCTAGATCACCCAGAGAACGCCACAAAAACGTTTCGCAGATCAAACGCTCCCTCCTCTGGCCTGGACCTTCCTGCGATTGTTGCAGGGTCTTCGCTTTCAGACGCTTCACGCCGAGGGATTATAAAACGTGATTCATGTTAAAGGGCCATTCAGTGGACGTTCAGTTGCCGTATTAGCGTTGCACATTCCAGCATCCATCGCGGATGAACAGCAAAAAGCATGGGTACATGAACCAGACACCTGGTCAGGAGGCTCATACGCAGCAGCTTTTGCTGAATTGTCGATGCGGAGATAGTGTTGGTAGCCCGTTGGTTCGTCTGGGCGGTCAATTGCTCAGCAATTGGACATCTGTTCGTCCGTACACGTCGGCTCTCGTTCAACACTTGTCATCTACGGCCCGTGGTACGCCACATTTGGTGCGGGGATGGTTTTCGATGGCGCAATTTTGACATACACGGTATGCTTTAACCACGGCGACACGGGAACAGTTTACAAACGTAGCCGTTTCGCTTCAAATGGTTCTGGGCACTATGGGACTTAACATCTGAGGTCATCAGTCCCCAAGAACTTAGAACTACTTGAACCTAACTAACGGAAGGATATCACACACTCCATGCCCGAGGCAGGATTCGAACCTGCGACCGTAGCGGTCGCGCGGTTCCAGACTGAAGCTCCTAGAACCGTTCGGCCACACCGGCCGGCAGCCGTTTCGGAAATGCTTTCACACTTGACCTAAAAGCCAGTGATCTGCCCTTCTGGAAGTCAGGTAAATCGCTCCGTGTCCACATTACTACGACGAGTACAGTGTTTCCCGCGTCCCCCGGGAACATTTTATGTATCCTCCACTGCTAGTGCTGCTAACTGCCGTCTTTGAGTAGTTATTGCACGTTGACGTCGAACATAGGCGGTGTCACGTTAATGTGACTGGACCGTTTGTCTTACCACGTTTAACGTTTACTTATGCGCACACTAACCACTAAAAACACGACAGTACAGTAACACATCTTCCGCACGTCAATACTGGCGCTAGACATGACGGCAGGCAACGTTCTACAAACATGGGCAAAACCCAAACAGTTCCATCGGATTGGTATACGGTACAGCGTGATTCATCATTCGAAATCACTTGTTTCCATTCATCCACAGCCCAGGGACGTCTCTCCTTACATCACCTGAAGAGTCGCTTAGTATTGGCTACATAAATATGTGTCTTATAAGGAGCTGTTCGAACATGTGCCCCATGATCGTTAACCATCTACGTACAGCTGGAGTGCTGGTGGTACTTGCGAACTCACGAGCCATTCCTTCCGCTGATTTCATGCTATTTCTTACTACCACTCTCAGCAATTCTCAAAGGTCCATCCTGTCCGTCAGTACATGTGGTCCCCCTGGTCTTAGTTTATCTGTGGTTGTTCCTTTGCGTTTCCACTTCACAATCACAGTACCAACAGTCAATATAGGCAACTTTGATAGGGTTGAAATGTCTCTGATGGATTAGCTACTCAGGTAACATCCAGTGACTAGGCCACGTTCGAAGGCACTGAGCTCTCCTGCCCGACCCGTTCTGGTGATACTGCATCTCTACTAGCAACTCAGTATTCCCCTTCCGCTTCTCGTGACGTATAGTTGTCAGTTCCGTATTACAAAGGTGAAGCCGGATTCTTCTGATCAGCTAGTGAATGTTAGCTAATCACTAGCGCCCTTTATAACTCGTGTTCGGATAAGCATAGGACTCCCTCAGACCATCGTTAGCCCTTGTTCGCGTACCTGCGTGTGCAGTGCATTTGACATTGATGCTGGTATCAGCATACTTCTAATGGTATTTTATGGCCGTCAGCCATGTTATCCTTATTATATAACGTTAGATTTTTTTCTCTAGAGTTGGTCTGCAGCCAGATATTATTGTTAAGTTAGTGTATTTCCATTCAGTTTCAAGTGATCTTATGATGGCTGAAAGCCGAAACCAATGCTGTTGTGATTTATATAATGAACTGTGATCAAGACGGAGAATTAATTGTTAAGAAAGTCTCATTGAGTGCTAGTTGGTGATCCCTCCCGGCGCGGCTCACCGGAAGGGAGCTGGAGGGAATCTCCGGAAGGGGACTGAAGGGAGGGATCATCTCTTGTCGGCCCCCGTCCCCAAAGAACATATTCCTTCAAGGGTATATGTTTTACTGTATCAATATCTTTGTTTTCTAAGCTAAATTTCAGGGAATAAAGTAGCATGCGAATTATTGGTTTTGAAAATCGAAAGGAATTGTAAAAACATTACAAGCAATATTTCAAGAAAAGTTTCCCGCTAGACCATGTGGGTGGGCTTCCAATCCGACCAGCCACAGAAAACATTGTAGCCCGATAGGGGTACCAATTCACAGGCTGACCTTAACCACTACCAACAAATTCGACACGGTTCTCGAGCCCACAGACAGGACCAGCATTTGCCAAGCATTGGAATTTATGTCCAAGCGATCTACGAATCAGTTTTGTAAATAAATAGAGGTTAATTCTTGCAAAGAAGGCCGGCCGTTGTGGCCGAGTGGTTCTAGTCGCTACAGTCTGGAACCGCGCGACCGATACGGTCGCAGGTTCGAATCCTGCCTCGGGCGTGGATGTGTGTGATGTCCTTAGGTTAGTTAGGTTAAAGTAGTTCTAAGTTCTAGGGGACTGATGACCTCAGATGTTAAGTCCCATAGTGCTCAGAGCCATTTTTTTCTTGCAAAGAAGAAAACAGGAACTAGCCACTGTTGATAATGTTGTTTATTTACACAAATAGCGCCGTTACCTGTTTAGAACCGACATGTTTATCTTCAGACGGATATTCACGTCTAAAAGTACTTTTCTTCATGTCCTCCGTGAGGTGAAGGATCCCTGGGCTGGTGGTGCTGTACAGTAAAACACGTTGTTAGAAACTACATATTTAAAAGTAACTATCCCTAATAACGCTTACGCACAGTGTAAACAAATCTTTAAGATTGAATTGTAAAGAAATTAATTTCTTTGTCTTTAAACTTTTTGTGTTTTTTATTGTTACTTTTAAATTCGTAGGCATATGTGACTCGTTAGAGACAGGCGTGAAGCAAGTTAAATTTGTGTGGTAAGGGGGGGGGGGGGAGGTAACTATGGACTTGCTCATATGTATCTGGAGGCGCTCAGTCGTTAATTCTCATCGGCCTCCCGCCCCCGTGTCTCGAATGGGAAGGTCGTTTGCAAGGTGGACATCGACAATTGATGTCTATCTTCAACTGTTCACAGTACGTAATGCGTTTCTATTTGCTTCCTTTCAATTACATTTAACACGGAAGCTTCTAAGAGCCGTCTGTCGCCGACATTCGGGCACATGACGCAAGTTTGAACTCACTGCTCATCTGTACTGATGCTGTGTGAAGGTTACACGAAATTTTAGTTGCACACACAATGTGAATTTTGTAGTTATCTAGTGTAGCCAGCCCAGGGCTCAAATCTGAAAGAACTCTAGACATGTAAATTGTATGAATGGCTCATAAAAATTTCTCATAATCTGTCTGTGAACTGAGGAGCGACCAGCGCTAGTGGTTTGGGGAAATGGCCTTTCTCGGAATGGTGACCAAGGTGCAGTTTCCGTTATAGTAGTGTAGTGCAGAATACGATGATTATCATTAATCCTGTTGATGCACGTACGTATCTTACGAGAGATGTAGTTGATACTAAGCTCAGTATTCCGTACGTTGTCGATATATTTAGTGGCAAGTTAACTCTCGCAAGTGTGTGTAAGTGCTGCGGCGCCACTGACTGCCCGCCCGCTCTTCAGTTTACAAACTGTACTTCCGAGTTTGTAATCAGCTTACGGTTTGATTAGTATCTAAAATTGTGCATTATAGGACGATAATTGTGGCGTTTTATGTTAACGAGGTTGCGGTGTTCGTCTTGCTTATGATTTAACTTGCATGAGTCAGAGACAGCTCGGTAGGCTCTTCCACTTACCGATACTGGAGAGTATTTGTATAAGAAGTGCGGCCTGCGCGCGCGGGCAGCGGAGATTTATCAGCGCTTCAAGAGCGGCCGTTGGCGCTGAGAGGCGGGAACGCGGAAGCCAGCTCTTTGTCGGCAGCCGCTACTTCGTGCGCCGGACGCCAGATGGTGCCAGCAGCGCTGTGCCGTACTTGATCAGCCGTTGACGCGCTCAGCCTCTAAACACGGCTAGAGATGGGTCGAACTCATTCATTCCCGTGAAGTACTTCATTCATTTCACTCTTTGCCGTGAAGCGTTCAAATGAAGTAGTTCATTCATGAAGTACGGAAGCCTGGCGAAGTTGCCCAGTTCGCCGCGGCTGCGCTCGCTTCGCCTCGCTCGTACAATAAAGCTTCGTAATACTTTATATTTTTACCAACAGATGGCCGAACTATGCAGTAACGTGCACGCAACGTTTTGCGTCTTACAGCGTCTGAGTTATCTTAAATACAGGATGGTCGAAGGGGACAAAGGAAAGAGAAACCGAGAAGCCTGTCACATATAAAGGAGGTATTACGTTTAATCTTGCTCGACATTTTCTCATGAAGCGCCAAAAAGAGTCTTCATCTGCCAAGTGAAACCTTATTTGTTGTATTTATGGACTGAAAACTAGGGCTACCAACGAAATGCAGTCCAAGTTTATGTTCCTTTTAAAATTTAATCCAAACTAGAATGAGTATGTTTACCACTGTCACAAAGTCTATATACCTACGTTAAGTAATTATTCAGAAGTTTTCCTGGAGATTTTATTTTTATTGAGAATAATAACCCTGTAAATTCAAAACATAAACTGTCACCTGTAGTCATTGGTACGATTTCAGGTAAAATCCCTCTTTATTTTATTCGAAAGCAGTTTTTGTGTCTGTTCACGCTTATACAATGGCTAGCAACACGCGATCGCGTAAAAGTAGTGAAATTTGGGGTTTCTTCGCCGATTTAGGTTATGTGAAAGGAAAGTGCAACTGCTGTTCTAAGTGTATTTCACCGCGTGATTCGTCGACAGGCAGTACAGGGAGGATTGAAGTGAAGGGAGAATGAGTGACGTAGCGCCAATGTAGTGGGAGAGGGAGAGGGGAAGAGAGTGAGTGAACGAACTAGAAAAAAAGTGTGGAGTGTACTATCTGTGGAGAGTTTGAAGTACCAGTTCATTGAAATTGAGTGGTTAGTTCACACTTCACTGGAGTGAAGCGTTCATTTAAACGACTCATTCACGAGCTCCCCATCACTAAACACGGCACTTTTTCAGTCGATTAATGGCCATTGCTTCAGGCTCCTAACGCTCTTTTAGAGCGGCTTATGCAGTTCCTCAGTAATAAGATGTCTGATGTGCGTCTTAATGTGCACTGTGGCTACGGTTGCCATCCATCCCAATAAATCGTTATGGATCTTCTTGTCCCGACACCCCTACAAGACCGAATTTTGTCCAGATTTTGCAAAATACTGTTACGAGCTTGTCTCATTTACTGAAGTAACACCATCTGTTAGTGCAACATATAAATGCAGCCTCAAATAGTTTTATTCATGTCAATAAGTTCCTGTTGACAAGGTCGTCTCACAGATGGCGTTGCATTTGCATATGCTGTAGCGACGATGCAAGCTCCTTCTAGATATAGCGCCGTCATTCAAGAAAATAACACTCTTCTCCAGTAGTACGGGGCCTGGAACTATTTAAGTAGCGCCACGCGGAAGAATCGGGCTGTTCCCATCCGACTAGCGATGTGATAAGACGATTCCATCTAAACTTAATACGAACAACGAGGGAAAGTCAGTAATGTTTCAAGTGTTTACGCTGGTATATAGGGCGTGAAGTGTATAGTGAAGTTTATCTCGATGACTTAAAAGTGCTATTGTCGACGCTTTACCGTCTAATAATAAACTTATCTTACCTTACTAAAATGCCTAAGGATGGAAAGAGAAAGTGTCGCTTTTCGGATTACTATACAGAAGAGTGGGCTGTTGTCAAACAAGGACGTACAGATCAAGAAGAGTTGTTTGAGATTTGTACTTGTTGCAGCTCAGTAACTCGTGGAGGTAAGGCAAGCGTGCGGCATCAAATTTCTACGAAGAACTAACAGCAACTTCAAGCATTATCAGTCCTCCACTTCCGAATGCTGCAAAAGCAGCCTACAGCCAGGATCGAAGCTACAGTGATTTTTAAAAATATTCTCGCACCACTCTCCCTGTCCGAATGCGTAAAACAATTGCAAGAAGTTTCGTTTTACGTCCTAGGCAGCAACGACGTATCGAACCACAAGGCTGAAACGGCGTTTTCTTTTGTTGTTCAATAGCTTACTGAAACTGCTGGAGCCCAACAGATACTGTTAACGTTTGAATCGCTGCATAACGATGCATCGGAGACAATTGCATAGTTTTGTCTAGACACAGTAAGACAACTGCAAATTCCTTTAGCTAAATTAATCGGTTTTTGTGGAGACAGAAACAATATCAACTTCGAAGGGCTTCATCAACGCAGCAAGCGGAAAGGGTTTCACCAAATTAAATAACTAGGAAAAAAATGTAGGAAGAGTTGGATGCCCTGCCGATATTTTCCACAATACTCTATCAAGCGCTGCTGGAGTCGTTAACTGTCGACATTGAAATAATTGTCGTGAAAATATTTAATTATTTTTCAATATACACGGTAAGGACAGAGAAGCTAATAGAGTTCTGCGTATATGTTGATGTCAGTCGTCAGGTTCTTCTGTCTCACTCAAAACCAAGATGACTGTCAATGTCTGCTATTGAGAGAACTTCTAAGCTTTGGATTTCATTAAACAGTTTTTTTGACACCAAAGAGAGGCCACCTAAAATAATTTCAGATTTTTTCAGTTGTCTGATCAGTGAAATTTACTTCAAATTTCTGCAGTCAAACTGGGCTCTGTTTTGAGAAGAATGGAGTCTCGATAATTGAAGTAAGAAAACAATAACCATCACTCAAAGATGTCTGACTCAAAGGAAGGCTGCAAATTTTATTGGCATGCAAACCAAGGTGAATCTGAACAGATTTAAGGATGAGAACCCTAACGGAAGATGTAATTCATTTGATTTCGAAATGTTACAAAAAGACAATGGTTTCTGTCCCACAGCATTTGATTACATAGAGAAGTGGGCTATTTCTTTCAATAAAAATCAAATATTTGGCTGGAAGACGTTATCTGAAACCTCAGATTTGGTGGCAATTGGAAACACTATTGTATAACTGGCTAATAATGTTGCGAAGATTTCAGCTGACAGTTGGTCTTAGGAAGATGTATCTGAATAGTTTTTTTAGAAACTAAGCGTGACTCAGAAGACTGGAATTCTAAACACTCGAGGAAGAAAGGTGGATTTACTTTCTTAAGAAAACCGAAAATCCTGAACGCAAATGCTAACTGCTAAAATTATGCGGGTATTTGTTTTCTATTCGCTCACACAACGCCAAGTGGGATGAGTATTTTCGCTGATGTTGGCCCAGTGGACTGGCGAAAGAAATCGACTGCTGCCGGAGACTGTGGAATCAGTCTTACGGTGCCAGTTTAAGTACAAGCTGACATGCATGGATTTTTATTAACACGTAAACTGGAAAAATGACTTGCTTAAAAAGGTGAAATATTCCGAAGAATAAGGTGTACCGACTACTTCTGCCGCAACAAGTTCCATGTAATTGTGTTATAAATAAAAAGTAATTATATTAAATAATTTATTTCATTTCTACTCTCCCATCTCAGTGTCCCGACGAGGTCCGAGCTAGATATGGCAACCCTAACTGTGACGGAAACTACAGAAGTTGTTTGGGTAATCGCTACAGGAGAGGAACACTTAAACTGCTCCATGTTTCTCGACGGAGGGCATTATATCGCCACGGGGCATTTGCCGTCACCCTCCCCTATCTAGAATCTGGAACACAGAGTTTTTATTCATGTGTTAGTGAATATCTAACAATTATCTGGGATATAACAAGGTTTTTGTGTCACAAAAAAATTAGTTGTGATATTCCTAGGACACCAGCCTGAATCACTGACTTAGCACGGGAATGAGATTTGCGGTTGTACGGAACCAGGATGGAAGTTATATAATGCACACCAGTCGTGTTAGAAATACGTGCCGTCATTTATGTACACCTCTACAGCCGTATGTACTCCAGCTTCCATGTCATATAGACACTTTTTCATGTTTGATAATTTTAGTAGTTGTAAATCTCTGGTTTTTTGTGTCACTCATTTTAAATGGAGAGCAGTCTGTAGTCTTGTCTGGATGGTTTAATTTTCTTAGTTTGATGTAAGTGAAAAGGATGTGCTTTTTAGTGTGGAGCAAATAGCTAATTTAAACTGAACTTCTGAAGATTAATACCGTTTATATTTGGAAAAGTTCACCGTACTTTGTAGTTTAGATATGGACACAACGTGATGGTCATTCGTCTTGCACTTCATTGTTAAAGGTTGGCCATGTGATTCTTTTGCTAGTCTTGCTAGGAATGTCTCCTACAGAAGCACATTCAGACATCAGCTCACGCTATACATGTGCTGACGACTTATGCGGGAGATAGACAGAATAAGTGCAACTTTGACCTCGATTTTTCAGTTACTATGGAGTGTCTAGCAAAATGCCGAAATACGTGTCTGTTTTGTTTATTTTCAACATAGAACGTCATTCGAAAACTTCATCAAAATCAGTGACCCCCACGACTGGCTCTATTCTGGCAAGTGTAAGACTGCCGCGGTGGAAGGTGGCGCAGGCGTCAGGCACTGGATTCTAATTCGGGATGTCGGAGGTTCAAATTCCCTTACAATCATACAGGTTTCGGTTTTCTGTGATTTCCAAATCTTCAGTCTCTAACGACGTCGTCGTTGAGGGGACGTTAAGCCCTAACCCACCTCACTTCTTTCATTTGCGTGCGTTTTTTTACGTATGGAAACATATAGCAGCTGTCAGTATGCATTCACGTTTCATTTACATACGCATCTTGCCGCTTAACTCTTTTTATTATTAAAAATTGATTATAATTGAACTTCAGATGGTGTCAAGATATTTAAACACCCACCAAAAGGCCACAAGTACAATGAGAGATTTTTATGTTACAACTTATCGAAAAGTCCACCGTTTAAACTCTTGGCTTTTCAGTAGTTGACTGTGAATCCTATTCTTCTTCTTGCATTATAATTTGAAATGAGATTTTTACGTAAATGACGTGTTCAGTTGATGGAGCACAGGTAAAAAAAAAGGGGGGTTCGTGCGTGTCTTTGTTGAAGGAATCAGTCCAGCATTTGGCTGAATGGATTTAGGAAAGCCAGTATGAAGATAGGAGGATGAGTATGAGTCCACTACGTTATCCAAAGATTCACGTACTATCAAGACAACACTACGGTACTACATTACGTACACATTGCGTCATTAGACTATGATAGCTGAACTGTGCTATTTAAAAAAAAAATTAACGTTATTGGCTCCCGTATGTCGCGTAGTGGAATATCATGAATACAGAAGTAACGCTAGGAAAGAGCAAATAAAAATACTGGCTTGTGAAATAATAAAAGGATCTACTTCTGTCTTAACGGCTGTGCAATATGTAATGCAGATAAATGTGGATTGATGTGAGGGGGCAAACGCGGCATTAGTCAGGCTACCAGATTAACGAGAGAGTTATAGAATGTGATGCCTCTTCGTGATACTCGTGTTATTGGTAACTTTGAACACTTTTCTGAGTTTGCACAGACGTGTAAATAATTACACGTTTTCGGCTGCTGCGCAAGTCCCGTGGATAGTTTTGCAAACATAGAGTTTCGTCTCGTTGTCCATCAGGAAATAGAACAACATCGAGTTTCATCTGATTCTTCCAAAAGAGTACACTTACACATTTTCGGGGACTGAGGTGATTAAATGGGCTCTTGCAGACATGTTACAACTGGTAGAATCGAGAGCTATTGATCAGCACCAAACAGCATCACCTTCTGTTAGAATTTACTGCAAAGCATAAAGCTAGTAGGAGGTTGTGTTTAATAAACGAAACTGATTTGTTTTGTTTTTGTTTCAGTGGAAACTTAAAATGTGGTGTTGGTTTATATTTTTGCTTGTTGACTTAGAATTGCTTCACAGATTATATTGCGCAGACTATTGGTGTAACGGCACTAATTATTGATTTGGAAGTAGTGACAAGTTTAATCCTGTATCGTGGATGAAAGCGACGCAGGCGAGCCTTATATAGACTGATTTCAATAATGTAGAGAATGATCCATATCCGCCAGTAAACTTTCCCTGCTAAATATTCTCAGCAATGCGTCATGTAGTGTGTGTGTGTGTGTGTGTGTGTGTGTGTGTGTGTGTGTGTGTGTGTGTGTGTCGCGCCTTGAACATTCGTATTCTGACCGCAACTGGGGGTGCTACTTTGCGCGATCCCACGGAAGCTCAGATAACGAGACGAAGGAAACGGTACAACGGATGAGCAAACCGACTTGGTATTCTGATTTGAAACTGTGATCATCGTTGTCAGAAAAAAAAACCGGACGGTGTATATCCCTAATTACGCCCACTAAAATGGAAATAGTATACTAAGTATACTTGTTATTCAAGGAATCTAGTAACGAGTTGCTGGGCAGTATCGGGCCAGTGATGATAAAGGACAGTCTGTTTCTTACGACGAGGAATGTTAGTCACTGCCTAAAACCCAAGAACAAAGAGAGCCCATTCGCTACTGATGTGTCAGCTGGTACGTAAATTACACCGTTAACACACACCGTAGAACAGCCGCGACGGTGCGTTGTTATCTGGGGGCGTTTTCCTTTTTTTCTGCCCCCAGTGCTTCCTGTGTGATACGGCGGGCAGTGGGGATATATGTACGGGAGGCTCGAGTAACGGGCCGCCAGTATGCAATGCCAGCTCAGTGGCTACGGTAGGAAGTCAGTAGACGGTAAACACACAGTCCAGTTACTCGTAACTTGGTACAGCCGCGCCCAGGCGAGCTGGCCGCTGGAGGCCACAGGTCACTCCAGGGCCACGTGACTCTTCTGTCCGTCTCCGCTTACAATTCTTTTTCTCCGAAAGAATAACTCGTGTCTCACTGTATCCGGAACGTTGTGTTCTTGACAGAAATTTGTGCTCATGCGCCGCTGGCTTACGTTAAATAATCATTGACAGACGTTGTGGGACGACGGGAAGCATTGTCATTTGTTCTCACGTAAGTACTTTTCGTTACTAGAAGGGAAAAAAAGTACGTTGCCACAGACGGAGTAGATGTGTAACCTCTCGTCACTTTTCAGCTGTCTCATATCAAGTGGCAAGCTACGGATATCTGTTGCTAATGGAAATCAGTTTAATCACCGTGTTTGAATTTTTGTTATCATCGTATCATATGGAGTTACGTATCGTTCACCGTAAATTTAGGTCCAATGAGTAAAGTTATCAGTAGGTGTGAATAATAGTCCTCCGTGCGGTTCTAGGCGCTTCAGTCCGGAACCGAGCGACTGCTACGGTCGCAGGTTCGAATCCTGCCTCGGGCATGGATGTGTGTGATGTCCGTAGGTTAGTTAGGTTTAAGTAGTTCTAAGTTCTAGGGGACTGATGACCTCAGATGTTAAGTCCCATAGTGCTCAGAGCCATTTGAACCATTTGAACCTCCGTGCGTTTCTTGGTGCTTTTTTTTAAAGTAATGGACGTGCTGCAATTTCCAAAAGCTACTTAGTGTGTACCAAATGTCTCCAGTTGTAAAGGGCTGAAAATTAGGGTTTAACATCCCATCGACGATAACGCCGTCTTGGGAAACGAGCTCTGATTGGGGAATGCTGGCGCAGGCTGCCTTAAGCAACTTAAGGAAACCGCACTCTGGACTTGGATTAAAACCGCCGTATCCCCCTCCCCCCCCCCCTCTCTCTCTCTCTCTCTCTCTCTCTAACTCTCTAACTCACTTACTCTCCTCCCTCCCCCCCAACCCTCCCAACCCCGCCGTCAATACCAGTACTTGCCCTGGTCTCCTGGCATCCGCCTATGTGTAGAGAACATGGCAGTGACAAATTCCGTCTGAATAAAGTTATTTTTATTTGCTAGATAAATCGCTAACGTTACTTCAGTGATTTGCACTGATTAGACCACAGACATACCTGTGCGTAACTCTTGAGTACGTCTATTGGATAATGAAGCTTAAACGTTTGTTAAATTAAACATTATTATGGGACCAAACTGCTGAGGCCATCGGTCACTAGGCTTACAGATTACTTCATCTAACTTAAACTAACTTAACGCTAAGGACAACACACACGCGCGCGCACACACACACACACACACACACACACACACACACACACACGAGAGAGGACTCGTACCTCCGATGGGGAGAGCCGCGCGAACCGTGACAAGGCAACATAGACCACGTGGCTACCCTGCCCGGCTTTGTGGGTCGGTTTTACGCATAACTCGATATTATGTTAACGTGGTGCTTTCAGTTTCCCCCTGATGGAACGCGCAATTCGGACTGTGGTCTCCACTAGACACTGGAAGCGTAAGAAAGGGGGCTTACAAAAGACTACAGAACAGTCGTCCGCAGATTACCAAGATGGGCCTAACAGGCATGTTCCAGACGTATCTGTTTTACATTGTAAAAAATTGTCACTGGTGAATTAGCAAACGTTTGCAGTTCATGAGGAGTTATTGAATCAGTGTTACAGTTCTAGCTGGTATCCTGAGGGATGATTTACGCTAACGAATGAGCCCATGATCATCATCTGTCAGCAGCCACTTGTAACGTTCTAGGTGAGTGTATTGCTATCAACGTGTACGCCGTTTCGTCACTCCAGCAACCTTCGTATATTCTTGGAGCGTTCTGTTGCTCAGTTCCTGCGTTACATTATAGGGTCGTGAAGTGGTATTAGGAATCCGGGAGTGGTAATGCGGCATTTTTACCCTTAGCGAGGAGTTGGTTTTCGATAATGCAACTGCTCACGTATTGCTGTGGAACATTGAACTGGCGTGTCGTTTTCTGCAGTCTTGTCAATCTTCTGTAACAACAGCAGCTATCGAATGAAAACTTTTGGCCGCGGCAGTGGACCTTGCAGCAGCAATATTTTACGAATCAACGTTCCACAGATTACCATTCACGAGGTGGCACGACACAGGCCCAATGCCTATAAGACTTAAGGAACGTAATTCGTGACGTATCTACTACCAGCTATACATTTATTGTTCAAGGGCCGACGAGATCACGGTTACATTAGGTTAGTTATGCGTTTTGTTCCATAGGTCCATAGTGAGAAGATCCGCAGATAAGTAGAACACATCATAAAACAAGAATATATAATTCGAATTTCCAAAAGTTGAGATGCTAATCTACGTTTCACAAGTCGTTAGTGAACTGGTCCTCATGGTGTGTAGTAAATCAGCACTTCTTTCCATTGGAGAGATAACAACAGATTGCTGACAAAACATGTAAATCTGTAATACACAGGGGTGGTTTATGATAATTCTTAGGCTATTGTAATCGCACGTCAGCAACCAGAAACTCTGTTTACACCCCATTCATATTTATCGTATTATTGCACTGAAAAAAAGCACTCCGCCTTCAGGCCACAAGTGGCCCACCGGGACCATCCGACCGCCGTGTCATCCTCAGTTGAGGATGCAGGTGTACATAAATCAGATTTTATGTAACGTACACACTACTTGATAGAATTAATAATATATAAATGAGCTGGTTTTACTAATAAATTCATCAGTGGCATAGGAGGAGGTGGACACCAATAAATCCATTAGCCAATTCCGCCCCCGCCCCCCTCCCCCCTCCCCCCTCTCCAAATTGAACTTCGTTAGTAGCTAAACCTGTAACGACTTCTGGCAGATTATTGAAAGTATGGATACCGTTCTGGATCGAAGTGACTTTAAATCTTTTCGAAGACTGTTACTTGTGTTGATTCCGTAAAGTAACAATTATCACAAATTTTCAGTAAGGAATTAATATGTCCCGAAACAGTTATTAGCATTCCCATTCACTTGAGTAGTGAGCGGGCCTCGGCAGGAGGTTCTTAAGTTTCTACCACAGATATTCCATGTTACACTCTACTCGACTCGCACAACTTTGAATTGGTTTGGTGAGTTATCCCAAAAAATGATCGCAGGATATGTTACACCGGAACTACTGCGTTCGACTTGGTAAAAATAATGTGATCTCTCTCTCTCTCTCTCTCTCTCTCTCGCGTTGCTGCCTCTAGATAACAGGGATTTTTTCTGCCCGGGGACCGGGTGTTTGTGTTGTCCTCATCATTTCACCACCGTCATCATTCGGAACAGTGTCTCGATTGGATCGCGTGAAAAATTGGACTGTGTAAAAATTGGGACTTTGTACGGGCGCTGATGACCGAGCAGTTGAGCGCCCCACAATCCAAACATCTCTCTCTCTCTCTCTCTCTCTCTCTCTCTCTCTCTCTTTCTCTCTCTCTGCCTCTGTCTCTGTCTGCTGTTCTTAATTCAGATGCTGACGAGTACTTGGCCAGTGAAAAGTATTGCTGATTCATTGTTGATGTCTGCTTTGTAATAGCCAGGAATCGAATTTTGCGCTTGGAGAACCAAACATACGGCGGTGACGACAGCCGCCGGCAGTGGCAGCTCTCGCGTCACCGCGTGGGCGGGGACTGGCCGCCGCGCGCTCAGCAGCTGCAGCCGCGTCACAGCGCGCCAATTGTGTTAACGGCGCGGCGCCGCAGACTGCCAGCCACCCAGCCACGCCCACTCAGTGTTCGCCCCTGATCTCCCGCGGGCGATGCTTTCTCACGGTCAGCTCCGATTACAACCATAGGCAAAGGTCTAAAATTGCCAAACAAGCTTGACTTAGACAGCAATTGGCTAAATGAGCGGTGTAGCGGAACCGTGGGAAATCAGTTGTAAAAATATACGTGCGAACTGAAACGACGAATGAAAATTTGTACCAAGGCCGGGATTCGTACCCAAATCTCCTGCTCACTTGGCAGACGCGCTAACAGCTACGCCACCTCGGACTAACACAACTGCACGGACTACAACTCAATCCAAATTCCCATTCACACCTCAGTCCACTTTGTATTCCCATAAAGTCGAAAAGCATTGCAGTGACTCTTCTACTGTGTTAGAGTAACACCCTAGCATCAAACGAAACGGGGGATCCTGCCTGAAATTCACTGTGCCAGAGTGGCGTAGAGGCTAGCGCATCTGCCTAGTGAGGAGGAGACTCGGATTCGAATGCCGACCGTGATGCAAATTTTTGCTGCAGTCTGCATATATACATCATAGATGTTTGATACTTGCAAAGGTCTCTAGAACAATACAGTTTCATTTGATTAAAACTTCTACAAGTGTATGAGCATTCTGTAATAAATAACTCCGCGCTGTAGATTCCAGGAGGGGGCTGGCGGGGGTGAGAGCAAATGCCCTCATTCGCCACCGCTTTTTCCTTGCAAACTCTTGAGATCACAACGAGCCTTGTGTAAATAGTGTAGGTGTTGCACAGAAAGCGAAATATGAGGGTTTTATTTAGACCCACCAGATGCGAGGCTTCAGGCTCTGGGAAGCATAATGCCAACGTCTCAATGTTTTTCGCTCATCTTCAGCACTATTCTTTTACATTATTGGATAACAAATGTTGCTCTAGTATGATACGCTTCTGAAGCATTTCCGAGACATCGAAATTCAAAGTTGTGCCAGACTCTTGAATTCAGTAAGAGAGCGCCAGCCGTCGAGCAGTTGTATTGGCGCAACCGGCTAAGGCGGCAGATTACAGTCCTGCACGTACTGCGTCCTAGTCTCGTAGTTTTTTCCTGATTTCCCACCAAACGCTTGTATCGCTACAGAGGAACATATTTCTTCGGAAACGAAAGGGAATGATGATGGTGGTGGTGGTGATCATCGTCATCATCATCGTAGTCGTACATTCGTGGTAAGGTGTAATCAGGATCCTTGTTGAAATGTGTTTATCGCTATATCTATGTGTGTGTCGCAGTGAATTGGTGCCGGACTACATTCGTATTTAGTGTGCACTATATTGATATTGATTTTTGAGCACCGATAATTATCAGCAGTTCTCATATTTGCGGAATGGATCGGTGTTGTCTGCATTCCTACCTGCTGTGTTACGTACCGCATCATTTCGATACCAGAAGTAACTGAGCTGTTAGTCCACACCACAGGACGCTCTTTCGTTTATGCACACTGTAAAGATACGTTTACTTCGTTCTTGAAATGCAGCCACGACTAGTTCCTTTAACAGCGATTATAAGAACAGGAGGATTTGGCGAAAGATTAGAAAAATAAATCAAATATCGCTTGCGCTAATGCCGCGGCTCGGTGGTTGGTTCGTCGACAGGGTCACAAGTCTTTGAACCTAGATTCCTTCAACACCCGTTAGAAGCGTGTGATACTACATCATGGCACGATCGCGAAAAGTTCATTGAGAGATAAAATTGTCTAGAATGGTGTTTCTCCTACCGGCTTGTACCATTCTCATCGCACATTATCGAGGGTGTTATTTCTGGAGAACTCACGCTAACCGTCTGGTCCTCATCCGTTACGTCAGCTATTAATAGCTAACAGGAAAGGTGCGTAGGGTATTTTTAGACCATATATGTATAAAATGTGCTATCGTACCTCTAATGTATCAAAAGCTTCTTTTCTGTACCATAAAGATGACCACTTTACTGACACGTTTCTCAGTTTACAGCATATGATGACTTTTGCGCACGCCCGTTTCAAACTAAGCACAACACCATATTAAAAATATTGCATAGTAAACACAGACATGCAGTGTTTTTCTCCTCTACTCTTCGTGCTTAGATATCTCACTTTCCACTAGCTTCGAGAATGTCATCTTCGCATAGACAGCTAAAGCATGATTCATCATCCGACTGAATTAGGACCTTATTCTTCGCACAGAAGCGTACAGAAAGCCTCTCTTCCCGCGCTCTTTCCGTAAATTGTATTGATAAAAATAGTCCTCTACAAGTTATTTCAGTGTTTCGCGGATTATAGAGCTAGTATTTGTGTGTCATCTTACCTGCTATAATTCACGTCATAAATGACAGTTTTATTTGCTAGGTTTCTCACATCCTTTTTAGATACATTGAAGAATGAAAATTAAGAATGATAACGTAAAACGTTTAGTGCCCAACATTTATTGAGTCCTTTGCAGGTCTGCTTGAACCGACTGGCGGCGCACATCTACATTTGTTTCGTGCCCCAGAGAATTTTCAGATCCGTAGGAGCTGAGATTGTGATGACGGACGCGTCATTTCAAAAACTATAATGAGTCCAGAAATCGTCTTGCACTCAGTAGTAACAACCGGACTTGGGCACTGTAACCTCTCGAATTTCAGAGTGTCCAGAAAGCAAGCCGAGGCGGAGGGTAGAGCAGATTTGTGGGGAGGGGGGAGAAATGGGGGGTGGCTGCTGTAGTATTTTGATACCGAGATCCTCTGCCCCATCGTAATCTGGTGCTTTCTCAAAGATATCCATTTTCGCACAGTGGGGAAGGGCCGCAACGGTGTCCCCCTGCAAGGCGCTCAGTGCCAGGTACGGAGGCTGCGCAGGTTGCCGCTATCTTACCTTGAAGGCGCAGCCTTCTTCTTCCAGGTAGTGACGTAATTCGCGCGCACACACCATCACTACGCCACCTTACTTGTTCTTTGCTTTACGTGCGTGTACTGTTTCCACAGAAGATGGAACAAATATGCGGAATCTCCTGTAAACATAGGTGAGTCCTTAACATATGACGTTAGCCCACTGCTGACTGAAGACAAGAGATGGAGCAGAGATTTCCTGGAAGACACACGGTTGCCTGAAGGTCACACTTCCATTCATTCATCCATTCATCGCTTGAACAGATCGTCTTTTACTTAGATACGCTGTCTTTCGCTAACCGTGTTGTATGGACAAGTAAATTATTTTTGAAAACCACTGGACCGTAAATTGATGTAATTGTTAAATCGTATTATAGTTCGTTGCTGTTACCGATTTCGAACAGTTTATCTTCCTAAATTTAGTGGCTGGTTTCACTATTTACTATCCCTGCTCATTCACCATATTGATTTTTATATCTTAGACTTTCCGATAAGATTACACTGTCGTTAAGTAACTTGTCGTTTCAGTATCGTAAGTACCAGTATTGATCTACGACCAGACACATCACAATCCTGTAATGCATCCGACTTAAACCAACCATAGGACAGCGGTTAATTCTGGGAAACTGCTTCAGTCAGTTGTAAATATTTATAATAAATAAACATGGGCTCCTGTGATAACCAGGTAAAATTTACAAAATTTGCAATTAATCATGCAAAGCATTTCTTTCCGTCTTGTTCCCAGACGAACTGCTGAGCACTATTATATCGTTACAGCACGGGAAATATGGACAGAAACGGAATACAAAGATAGTTATCTGGAGCAAGCAAAAATAAATCTGGACATATGAATAGGGTTTTTTTTCTATTTTTCTTCAGCAATCTGTGGCTGAATGGCGTAAGGGGGGAAAATAGTGTGCGCCAACTTACCCGGGAATCTAGTAAACTATCTTCTGTGTGAATTAATGTTTTAACTATTTGTGATGTGACCCTGAGATGGAGTTAGGGAACCAGGCTGTCACTCACAGATACGAGTGTGGTAAATCGCCTAAAAAGGACGCTATGGTTGACTGGTGTATCAGGCTGGAGACTCGTTGATCTGTCGTGTTAACTGGATTCGTATGTGATTTGTGATTAATGTACCCGCTCCCCCCCCCCCCCCCCCCTCTCTCTCTCTCTCTCTCTCTCTCTCTCTCTCTCTCTCTCTCTCTCTCTCTCTCTCTCTCTCTCTCTCTCTCTCTGCTATTTTATTAGTGACAACCTTTGTGTTGAAGAAAAAAAAGAGGATAAAATTTTTCGAAGAGAATAAATAAAGTTTTCAAGTCAGTGCATTGTCGTCAAATCTTTTACTGACGGCCAACATAATGGAGCACGTGACGGGAAAGGCGCCAGTGCATTTGATCGCAGTCGCATTGTGGGTGCCGACCTAAGGAGCACCTCATCTCCAAGCCCTGGCCATCATGTCAAGGCCGTACCGTGAGTATTGCGATTTGGAGACAATTGCTGGCGTCAAAGTCAACTGCCGTAGGCAAGAAGGTGTTCATGACAGTGGTCGACTATTGCGGAGTGTAACTGTGGATAGACGCGGTGCATTCCAGCAAATGCTTTGGCGTTTCAATCCTGGACGACAACTGGTGACGATCCGTACCATCCGGAACTACTCCTTCGTATGGGATACAGAAATTATTACCCCACACGTCAACTTCTGTTCACAGCTCTCGTCGAGGAAGACTGTCAATGGTCTATAGAAGCGTGGAAAAAGGTAACCTGGACTGAGGACGACGACATGAAGCGGTGGACCCTACTTACAAATACTCACTGTTGAGACTAGTGGTGACGATGTTTTCGTGTGGGTGATATTTACATTACGTGATAGGGAGCCCTGATAAAGCCCATTGTCTCTCACCGGCGAATGATACATGAACCTATGCATATGTAAATTAATCCTGACATTATTTCAGATTAGCACTGCTTCTTGTCATCTGCCCATGAAAGGAAATGTTAAAGAAGAATATTAAACACTTCGTATTATGTATTTTGCAGATGAATACGACCGTAATTGTCTGTGAGAACAGTGCTGAATAAAATCTATCTTGAGTCACCTACTGGTATTTCCAAACGACTGGATTAGGAAATTATTATAATTAATGCTTAATTGTATTATAAATCTCTGCAGTCGTAACATTTATGTAAAGCCACCACCGCAACATGACACATGTAGAGCCCATTATACCTGTCACCACATCAGAGGTCTTCGATCTGAAGGTTCAAGAAAAATGTATTAACTCTTTCGAAGTGCTTCGACTAAGAATTTCTTGAGATCGGATGCTACCATATTTGCATAGGTCTGTTTCGCGCTAACTTATTCCCATATTCCTTGACCGAAGGCAGCAGGTTGGCCTTAGTGCGCTTTGAAACAGTTTTTGTTCTTCTTGTGAGAAACGTAAATTCCCAAAGTCCCTGTGAATTGCAACGTCCACAACTTAGGGGATTTAAAAATGCACGAGTCTAGTATAAACAGTGTTTTTGAGGTTCCAAAACGGACAACAGAATAGAGGTATAACTTGGCACTTTGGCTGAGGAGTATCTGTCATTAATAATATAACAGTATAGTTTCTCAATTTACTTAATTATATAGCGTATGGTTTACATGATTTGAAATAGTATGTAAAAATAATATGCATAGAACAGATTGATAAAATTTCAGTGTAAATAAAATTTTAAAGTTGAGACCACTAACCTAGTGTAGTAAAGAGTTTGAATCTTCGGAGAAATAACATGGTTCTCCTGGGTATGCTGTAAGGCAACCGCTGACAGTGTGGTGTACTGTTTCTCAATGTAGCTGTTAAAAGCACGTAGAGTAATGCATGGAAAACAGTAAGTAGACAGGAAAAAATAAAGAACCTGGACTACAACAGTTTTCTTTGTACTTCCAAATTGGAGGTTCAAACTAATTTATCATTTTCCTGTTGTTGACATTTGGTTCCTAGGACAGTGAGAATTGCTGTAGAATGTTATAAATCACAGGCACAAGTAAATTTTTGGAAAACGTCTGTCCGGTAAACATGATCAGTAGAATTCATAAAATAAGATCAGCGCTATTCTTAAAACTGACTTATGTCTACATGAAAATGCTGAGAAAATGCTCTGCTATGCTGAATAAACCGTCGTGAGCAACGACGGACCCTCCGTATTAAAGTTAGTGGGGAAATTCTGAGAGATTGTCGAGGTTTACTGTTCTGAGAATGTTGCACAAAAGCTAGTAGACGTTAACCGACTTTCCTGGGAATGTATTTGGCACTCAAACGCATGACCTTCTGCTTATGGTCTAGAGGTGTACAAATTCCCCTTGCAGCCTGCTTGCCCCTAGCTCCTCTGCAACCATTCATGCAGGTCAGCCTGCGGCGAGGCAAACACAAGAGTGCGCGTGTACTGAGGCATAGTGGTAATGCGGCCGACTTGGGCTCCCGCAGACCCGGGCTACCTAAGTTCCCGCAGGCCTACCAAGCTTCACGGGACCGGCTCAGCTTGCTGCGCCTGACAACAGGTTGCGCTGTCAAGCTGCCGTGACTAGAGTAGCCAGGTAGTTAACCCACAGTTCATTTATCGCAACGGTGGGGGCAGCACAATGAATAGGTCGAACTTTAGTGAGACTGAAAAAAAAATTGACAACTGGCGAATACATGCTGGTAACGAAACAGAGCACAAGTGCCGCATGGGAAACGTTTTCGTGTGTTTATGAGGCCGCTTCAAATAAATCGGTAGGTGTGTCTCAATGCAAACTATGTAAAAAGCTCTTAAGTACTTATTCGGGAACCTCGAGTATGTTACGACATGTGTGCAAATTTGACAAGCAGTTCCCTCACTCCGTAAATATCTTGAAAGAGGACAAAGATTCAGTGGCCGAAAAGTGCGCCGAAATGTGTGCTAAGGACCTGAGACCATTTTAGCAGTATAGAGGGAGAAGGATTTCATGGTAACCCGCAAACGATGTCAAAATCTTTTGTAAGGTACTCTATTCCCTGCACTGTCCGAAATATTATGTAGACAGTGATGTTCCTCTTGATGGTCAAGTGTGCAAAATTTCTTCAAGATCGGAATAAAACTGTAGGTTGGTGTAGAAGTGTGTAATTAAAGTACCCTCCGCTATGTACCATTTAGAATTTTAAGCAGACAGCGCCCTTCATCCTGCTTTGAATATCAAGTGTGCCAAATTTCATCAAGATCGGAATGAAAACGTACAATTTGTCGAATTCCGTTAGGTAAAGTAACCTCTGCCATGCACCCTACGAAATTTTATGTAGACTGTGACCTTCCTCTTGCTTTCAAGGTATAGTGTGCAAAATTTCATCAAGATTGTATGCAATACAAACACACGGACACAATGAAAACGCACTTACAGTTTTTCTCAAATTTTCCAATTTTTCGGTCGATTTCCCAAAAATTTTATTTCAAAAAAACCTTGTCCTGAGAATTACGAAAACAGCAAAAAAAAAAGCCGAATTGGTCCAGCCGTTCTCGAGTTTTACGCTTATCAACACATTTGGCAATTCATTTTTATTTATATAGATAATAAGCCCGAAATATACGCGCAAAGGAAGAATGTACAAATAAAACCCAATATTTTTTGACCATGTTGGGGTTTGTCTTTTGGTGCTCAGGTAAAATAAAAACTTTTAGTTAACGTTCATA
The DNA here is from genome assembly GCF_021461385.2 of Schistocerca piceifrons. Taxonomy (NCBI): domain Eukaryota; kingdom Metazoa; phylum Arthropoda; class Insecta; order Orthoptera; family Acrididae; genus Schistocerca; species Schistocerca piceifrons. The sequence continues at coordinate 393,476,176 of NC_060138.1, read as the reverse complement.
ATACGATAATGACGCGCGCAGACTAAACGGCTGCGTAGCGTAGCTCAGCAGTTATATGAGCAGGCAAGCAAGTTTCCCGCAGCCTGCCCAGGTTCGGTTCTGCATGGCTTGGCTGGGAGTGAAGCAGCCTGTCCGTTCTGTTGACAACGCGCGGCGGCCTGCCCGCCTGGCCACCGGGCAAGCATGGGCGGGTTAAAAGCGGAACATGTACACCACTGTTATGGTCGGCACAGTGTTGTGTACATACATCTGGACAAGCACTGGTTTTATCCTTTTACACCTGCACGTGTACTAACACCATAAAACCCTGATGCTGGGTAATATTTGCTTCCGTGAACATTGTCTGGCGCACGCAGGTACAGAAAGCGGCAGGTTTTGTATTTCATACAAACCATTGATTCTCACTGGCAAAATTACGTGACAAATAATATGTTTGAGGTCACGTCCGTCTTTTCGTACTTAAAATCATTTGTTGTAGCCTGATAAATTTCAGCTTTCTGAGGCCTCCTGTGAACCGAGCGGTCTAAGGCGCTGCAGTCATGGACTGTGCGGCTGATCGCGGCGGAGGTTCGAGTCCTCCTTCGGGCATGGGTGTGTGTGTTTGTCCTTATGATAATTTAGGTTAAGTAGTGTGTAAGCTTAGGGACTGATGACCTTAGCAGTTAAGTCCCATAAGATTTTACACACATTTGAACGTGCCTTTTCAGTTTAGAAATTGATGGATAGGTTATTTTAATCCCTCTTACAGTGGCTGGGTAACCTTTTTTTAATCAGTAATCAAGTCAGCCACGATTATCTGAATAGAAGTTCTACATTTTCGACTAAGTATCTATTTGTCTTGATACCATTTCTCTTGATATGTATATTTTTAAATTGAGATTCGGGTTTTCATTTAAGCAGTGTTCATCCATGTGTAGAGCTGTTACCTCTCGTTCCGTTCAGTATTTTATGTCATGGCTGTATTATTATAGAAAGCGTGAGGGAAGCGCATGGACTTATAATAAGCAAGTAGCTCTTATTCTGCCAGGGCACTGGAAACAAGTATCATCATGACTTTTCACTTTTGTAAATCTGAAACTTGCATACGACTTATGCAGCCAGCAGTAGAGACGTGTCGTAACGTAATGGCTTGCATAAAAAAACTTGTTTGTTCTTCTCGCTGTACTCCGGATACGATTTTGAAGTGAAGTTACAGTTGTCGTATCTTGTGTAAACGTTGCAGTGCACTGTGGCAGAATAGCTACGGCAATAGATTCATGTTCTGGGTGATCGTCACCGAGGTTTTCCTCAGTATTTATGGCGATTTATTGAATGATTCCTGCAACAATATCTGTGTCATTTCCATTTCGTAGCTCTGTCCAAATGAGCCAGCGTAGCTCTAATGAGTTTACCGACGGCCTGTCGCCGAACTCCAGCCTTCAGTCTTCCTCTGAGTCCCCGTTGACTTGTTGATATTTTCACACTGGGTTACGAAAATTGTCCCCGCGTTCTAGCTCCTGTAAACCTTTGAATACTGAGGTGTAGTAGTGTTGGTGTCGTTGGTACAGAGCGCCTGTGTGATGTTGCAGGCTGTCAAACTGGAGAGTGCGCACCCGAATCGCACGCGCTACCTGGTCGTGGTGTCGTGCACGGGCCGCGGGGACGCCGAGGAGAGCGCGCTGCTTGGCATCGACTGCAACCAAAGGACCACCGTGGGGCTGGTGCTGAAGGTGCTCGCCGACACCAGCATCACGCTCGACGGCGACGGGTGAGTTAGCCCTCTTACCCTTTTCTCGACTACCCGTGGCAAGCGGTTTATTCTCGCACCAAGTTCCGCTTGTCGCTAGTGGTCGTTTTTGATTACACATCAGCGCCAAAACTGCGTGCGCTTTGAGAGTTGTCTGCTGTGTGATTTCGCATCTGAACAGTGAAAGTGAAGCTATGAAGGACCATCCTTTTTACGAAAAATGTAGACATATTGGGTTGGTGTGTAAGTTCGTAGCGTTTTTCCGTAAGTTTAATAAACATAACAGATACATGAATAAAACGTTCTCGGTTTTCCAGCCGCGTCAATTCGAATAAAATCCTCGAGCTTTCGATGGCCCCGGCAGTCAGTGAACTCCTGACGACGATGGCGGAGATGGCCATCGAAAGCTCGAGAATTTTATTCGAATTGACACGGTTGGAAAACCGAGAACGTTTTATTCATGTATGCCGTCGCGAAAGACTCCGAGAACACAACAGATACATGTAACAGAGAGATTAGTCATCAACACTATATTCCCCTTTGCTGTTTACAGCAGTCTACCAACGCTGGAGTAATGATTCCACCACTTCAGAAATCGCGTGGTTTCGAGGCGAACAAGTCATGGAGCCGTGTTCGGATGGCATTTTCATCAGGAAAGGAAGTTCTTTGAAGGTCGCTCGATAGAGAGTGGAAAAGGTGAAAATCTGAGGGCACGAGATCAGGTGAACAACGTGAGTGCGGAACGAATTCCCAACCCAACTCCTGTATAGCGTTTTTTGGTCAGTCTAGCAGAATGCGGACGGACGTTATCGTGGAATACCATCACTTCACGCAGTCTTTCTGGTCGTTGTTCTTGGATTGCGTCTGTAAGACGTTTCAGTTGCTGACAATAAATGTCAGCAGCGATGCTAATACCTCAGGGAAGCTATTGGGGAAAAAAAAATGAGCGTACGGCATTGTGGGCCGGGAGTCCCCCATTCGGGGAAGTTCGGCCGCCGGGGGCAAGTACTTATTGCATTCGACGCCATATTGGGCGACTTGCCCGTCGGAGATGGGGATGAAATGATGAGGGGGACAACACAACGCCCAGTCCCTGAACGGAGAAAATCTCCTTCCCCATCCGTGAATCGAACCCGGACCCCTTGGTGTGCCATTCCGCTGCGCTGACCACTCAGCTAACGGGGGCGGACAGGGAAGCTATTCCTAGAACACCACACCGTCGCTATTCCAACAGATGCATAACATAATCTTTTGTCGATGCGCGCAGATGTATGTACGGGGAGTTGCTCCTTCGTTTGGGCACAAACCATTCCTTTCCTTTCCTTATGCCAGCATAAAGACACCATTTCTCGTCACCAATAACCAACCGTGCGGAATAGGAAAGGTCGGTGTTGATCACGAGCCAATTGATGGCGAGCAAGCAGAGATGCTCATAATGCTCATATGACCACCTGCTGATTTTTGTGATTTTCGTATAGAGCATGTGGTACCCATCCATGCTCCCGAGTTTTTGAACGTTCCCCATTGCATGAAAATGACGTAAGGTGATGGAATTGCAACGGTTCATCACGTCTGCCACTTGTCAAGTGCACTGGCGTGGATCATTCAGGATTAATACGTTTAATCGATCTACATCAAACCCGGAATGTCTTCCTGAACGTGACTAGTTACTGATGTCAAAACAACCCTCCTTAAAACGAGAAAAACATTTTCTTACTGTGCTCTGTCCAGTGGCATTACCACATACATGGCTCAAATGTTTCTGGTTGTCTCTGCTGCTGTCACCCCTTTATTGACTTCGAACAGAAGAGTATGTGGGAAGTGTTCTGATTTCTCCACTTGGCGCTTCAGTCAGGAAGCGCACCACTGCTACGGTCGCAGATTCGAATCCTGCCTCGGGCATGGATGTGTGTGATATCCTTAGGTTAGTTAGGTTTAAGTAGTTCTAAGTTCTAGGGGACTGATGACCACAGGTGTTAAGTCCCATAGTGCTCAGAGCCATTTGAACCATCTCCACTTGGCACTCCATTTTCTAGCGTCCACAGTTACACTGATATCTCCAAATGATAAAATGACAATGTGTAAACTCAAATAGCAACAGTGAACTGCAAATAAAAAATGGCGATCGGTAAATAAACCCATAGCAACCGGAACACCAATGTGCAATGAAAAACTGTACGAACGTATGTACCAACGCGAACAAAATTAAAGAGGAGAATAAGGTAAGTTTTGGCTTTTCGATGGAAGTGTTTAAACTAGTGTGTGCCATATACAACCCTTTCTAGTGCCTGTAGCGAAATCTATGGATGAAGTGATTGCGGCCATGCCGGTTTTTCTTTTTTTTTCTGTGATGGAAGGTACTGGACCTCTCGTTGTTCTGCTTGGTTAAAAACATTTTTTCATTAAAAGCTTTGTTTATAGCAGGTGCTAAATTTGAAGGCTAGCACTGTTAAAGGCATGATGGAGTTTCGGTGCTCACTGCACGGTGCACTGCCGGTGAGAATGTTACTTCAAAACAACGTACGCACTGAGACTCAACACTTGTGTGATGTTTTTGAACACCATCCTTAAACAGTTTTGTAAAGATACCACATCATTAACTGGGTAATGCAACTTTTCTTTTCTTTTACGGAGATTGTGCTTCTACAACCTCGGAGATCGTTTGACATTTGTTCGCATGTATGCTTGCATGAAAGGAGGTTCTCACAAAGGCAGAGTATGAGCCAACTTTTATTAGACTCCACTCCACATAATGGGTTCTTGAGCAAACTTTCTTGGCTGCATATATGCGTGCCTGCGTACTTTTCTCGTCGTAGCGCGCATCAGTCAGTTGCGCAGAGAACGTAGATGTGTTTTTCCTTAGCTGTTTCCATTAGTGTGAAGGTTTCTCTGCAGTCGTTCTCTTAACTTGTTAAGTGCTGTATAAATAACTGATTAGAATAGCTCCGTTACCGGTCAATCATATGATGAAATCGTTTCAGTCTGTTAGATTATTTTAAATGGACGCGATCGTGTTTCGTATTTGCTTTGCAGTCGTGGTATGGAAAACATTCTTTATGTAGTTATCATAGTCTGTCAGGATTTCGGGAGAATGAGTAAAAATGCAAATTTCCGATAAAGAACCTTATCGCTTGTTACAGAGTATTCAGTTAGTACTAAGCCGTGAGAACCTGCAGGAAATCAGTGGATAGGTCATCTCCAGCGGCACAGTGGTGCGTCGTTAATATCTTAGTGAGAATCTAAAGCTGTTTATCTGTACTTGTAATATCTCACCACGCTAGTCAGTGACGTTTCAGTGGAACAGCTGACTCAGAAGAGCAGATCGTGCATGGCTCATTGAGATTAAGATAGCCAGTGTTTTGCATTTATTATCAGACCACCGCTAGCCGACTGCAGTGCCAACTGAGGGATGGTATTGTACATTATAACAGCCAGTCGGTCTCACTGCGGAACACGTGTATATTTCATGAGCAGCTTGCAACACTCGTGTTCTTCCTGTTGGTCTGTTGCCGCCTCCTTCCAGCGTCCTCTTGCCCGTTTATCGTTTTCCCACAGCCACGGAACCCAACACCGCCGCCTTGGGCAAAAGCTGCGGTGCCTTACAGCTCTATCCAGTTATTCGCTATCTGGTGCAAGTTCTTGGGGGATTACATATAGAAATGGTTTGTACAGATAGTCGGCAGACAGAAGGGTGAAATAGCGCTGCTGACGTGAATGAAGACCAAACAATAATGTCCCGAAGAGTTCAGTTTGCGTACAGGCATTAAGCTGTCCCGGAAATACCGGAAAAATTGAACCTACGGATACCGGATGTTGCCTTCATCTCCCAACAGTTATATGGTAGCTTGTAACGTCAAATGTGCGCAAACAAAACAATAACAGGATTTTTTTGTGCCTGTATGATTTTTTGGAATGAAGATTGGGTTGCCCAACTGATCTGTAGTTATCTCAAGGTCTAGATTAGTTTGTTTGTACGTTTTGAAGCAGGTGAATGTTAATACGAAATTTTATTGTAGTGATGCACAGACGATAACGTAGCCTGAAGTTTACGTTAGACTGAAAGGCGACGATTTGGTTGAGAATCGGAGAAGTGGAATCAAAGGTCACATTTAATCCAAAATAACAACCAATTCCGGTAACTACATTTCTCTCATTCTGACGAGTCTCTGTGTTAAGATATAAAGAATCGCATTTCCCCGCTGAAAAGGCAGAACGAGAGAGCACATCTCAGGAGTCCATTCATGTTAAAGGGAGTGAGTTGAATATATGCTAGAAGCTGGAGTCCTTGGACCGAGTTGACAGGCACGCTGTCGAAGAGGTAGAATTCTCATTCGGGAATTGTAAGGTTTACCCATCTGTCCTGATTTGAATTTCCCGTCAGTTACGTCGCGGCCGAACTCTTCTTCTATCTTCATTTATTTCGAGCTACTACCTCGTGTTTGAATCGACGGGATATTCAGCTGGAAATCCTAATATTTATCTTGATGTCCTTGAGTCCTAAACATAAAAACCTAAGCCTTTTGTGGGATCAATTTTGATTCACTGTTGTAGAAGGATCTGAAAGCGGATGCATTTATTGCAAGCAATATCGATATTTTGATATCACGCGGAATTGGACGTAGAAAGAAAAGCCTCATGTAGTATGTGATGCCCATTCCATATACACCTGATCAGCCTAGATTTCGACGTCTAACGTCTTCTTAATTTGGAAGAAACCACAAAACTTTTACTCCTCAGTTCATGAGATTAAAGTTTATGCCCCCATTCCTGTTTTACAAAATCTCACAGGATTTACCGTTCTGCTTCAATACTGGCGGCTAATGATATTTAAAAGCATATAAAACTATTTGCCGCTCGGTATTAGTGCTCAGTTAGTTTCTGGTGACTATTTTTCCTGTAATAGTGACATAAATGTAGCAGTCTGTCCCAGCTGCGCAATGGAGTTCCTCTTGTCGATCAGAAAACGGGTACGGAACAGACGAGTCTGCAAGGGAACGACTGATACGCTTCAAACTCGCACGTTTTGGTTATAATTATTTTAAGAGCATTCAGTTTGCGGCAACATGTGTTTCTGTTATCTGCTTTAGAATTTCTTGATTTAAAACGTTTCTACCTTTTTTTAAATTGTTTATTGGATAATTTTTTAGTAAATACACATCAGTGGTTGCACAACTAATTTTATTATCCGTCTATTTTGCTTATTCTTCTGTTATGATCGGCTTCGATTCAAATGAACCATCTTCAGGTCTCTAGAGATAAGAAAATAACTATATGACTTGTTGTACAGTCTCTACCACCTCAGCCGGATTTGAAAAGGTGGCTTGACTACCAGATGCTGTCACCACACACCTTCAGATGGCGTTCCGTGCGAGAAAGAGGGAGTGTGTTACCGATGCGAATTACGTATTTGCTCAGTTGCTGCGGGGGGGGGGGGGGGGGGGCTCGTAAAGGTTATCCGGGAGTTCTCAAAGAAATGACTAAAAAGAGACAAATGTGTGGGCGTACAGGTGTGTTCTTGAACGGCGCTATTTCGCTTGCATATGTGCCGTACTGCGGCGACCTGATGGCCTTATAAGGAAGCGGCGCAGGTAGTCATATATCGCTCGCAACCTTATCAGCTTCCCTGCTCGCTACCTGCAGATCCCAGCAGGTGCTAGATACAGCAGTGCTGGCTGTACAGTGACGTCGCAATTTACAAACAGCGCAGACTGGCTCCTCTTCTCAGGAAAAGCTGGATGGTCTTCTTTTATACGTATTTCTACAATAATGGGATTCGGGGGATAGCACAGAAAATCGATGTCTTACTTCACGCTTCCTGAGAGTTCTCGAACAGACAGCCAAATACGAGTACAGTGAGAAAAGTTCGCGGCCTGGTAGTGAAAGACAATGTTAAAATTAGGTCTAAATGGCACTTATTAATTTTCACTGCAGCCCTTTTTACGTCGTAATTACTCATACGTTTTTCTAGTGTATGCGATTCGGAAACGTCTGCAAAATATCAATCCACGACTGCCGTAATCTGTTCATTGGGCGAGCCAAATCTGGTGAATAGGGTAAATCTCTCAAAAATTTGTATTCCGTGTTCCCTAGTTTCCCAGTACGAAAGTACCTGTGTGGAAAAGTGGATTGTCTCAATGAAAAATGTTTTTTTTTAGTTGCAGTTCAGACTGTAAACATCCATTTTTCAATCAGCTGGCCTTCCAGACATGCTTAATATTACCAAGTTAGTGTTTTTCTTTGCTACGGAATTTATAATAATAATCCCTTTACAGCAAATGAAGTCGATTTCGTCTTCTTTGGTGCGGGGAACTGGCTTCATATATTGCGTTCATTGCTTCTTCGCTTTTTAGATGAGGTGATCATCCGAAGTAACAGATCGGCACCCAAGTACAGTACGTAACTGAGTGACGTACTCATTTACGCATTTGCTTTTGGCCAGCATTCAGAACGCATTGTACATCTTGCTCATTGCTTTCTCGTAGTTAATTCTTCGTTTAAAATGTACCATCTCATTCGTCCCGATGGGCAAACGGCGTCAGGTGTTTTATACTTCCAATTACTGGTCAGTCATTACGATACAATGCTCTTTCTCTCCGTTTTCTTTTGTAGTTGCAATTTTTTATGTCATCCATAATTAATCATATTAAAGAGGAGTACTGCCGCATTTCAATTTCAGCATCTAGTTCTTAACTGCTGAAAACGAAGGAAAGGGCGTCTTAGTAAACGTCCTTAAACTTTGGATGGGGTTTTATTGGCAATAAACACCAAAGATAAGAAATTATGAAGGTGCTGTTAAGTCGTGTGAACGAAAGGACATCTGACACTTGACTTACGCCGTTATACGACCTGAATCAAAACGAAAACAACCAAATATAGTTTTCAACATGCGTTCCAAGTTGATGTTGTAAATGCCACCACAGATTGTGGAGACCTGTTCATTCCAGCACATACATGAAATGTAAATATGGCACTGTTTCGATATCACCGTACGCTAAGAAAAATTATTTCATTGTTCTAACCGTGTTGTCTGAAAGCCTTTTGCCATTTCAGTGTGCGTTGGAAGGAGGACATACGGTCGGTTCTGCAAAGCGCGTGGGTTCCCACGTATCGGACTATTTTCCGCCAAAAATAATATATCGTAAATTCTGCAAAAATATAATTCACGAATTTATTGTCTCGAAAATTAGTTCATGCAGTAATTACAGCTAAATGACATGTTGATACTTGAAAGTCTGTTCGAAGAGATGTCGGGATTGTAAACTTCACGCGACGATATTTCAACTAGACACCTGCCAGTCATCGAAGACTTCGATGGCTCACCTGAAGATGACAAGCAGGTGTCCATTTGAAATATCGCGGAGTGAAGTTTACGACGACCGGCTGCAATCACGAAATCTCTTCGGACATTTAATTCAACGAGAAAATTTTAGATTTCACATGTTGATAGTCTGTTTATCGCGCCACCCGAATCGAAAATATGAGTAAGTTAAGATACTGTGGTTTTTGTGGGGACATTACTGAAGGAAAATATTCTGCTACGTGGTTGGATTGAAATCTCTCTTTATTTTGCTTTTACTGCCACGTAGTTCCGGATGTGTAATCATTTACAAGTCATTATGCACCAAAGGAGTCTACTTGGGTGCAAGTCGAAGCATTCATCAATTTATTTAACGGTAAAAATTATGGAGCTGGCTGTTAGGTTATCGTGCTATTAATGATGGCAATTTTACGTCACGGCTCTATTGAAACACGCTGACAATCAATTTTCCCAAGCATCTGCTTATTTTATTAACGCTGTGAAGTGCAACTACCTCGGTTAGTAGCTGGATAAACAACAAACAAGCCCCTTCGTTTTATTTGCCATTGTCTTTCTGATTGATATGTCGTAAAAATCTGGACGATACAGTGATGTGTGTGTGTGTGTGTGTGTGTGTGTGTGTGTGTGTGTTAGTTATTTATTGTTTTGACGCACAGAAATGAGTGTTGTGATGTAATTTTCAGGGGCTTTAGCGTCAGTGTCTGCGGTCGCCAGCACATCTTCAAGCCCGTCTCAGTGCAGGCGATGTGGTGAGTACTCTTTTTCAGAAACTACGTAGTTTTTTCTACCTTGTTATTTGTACATTTGCAGATGTACAATGAAATATTTCATGTTCAGTAAACATAATTAATAATAAAGTGTCGATCAGTAGAGAATTTTACTGATCGTGCTGAATGGCCTGTAACTTTAATGACGGCTTTGAAGCATCAGTACGATCCACCATCGAATTTGCAAGTTAGTTGTTCATACAGATACTCACAATAACTATTTTTAAAAACAACAAAATAGATTAGAAGATAATTAAGTCCGTGATTTACGTGACAAATAGCGCAGACTTTCATTCGGTGCTTGAAGTAACATTAAACACTCGCCTCTGTTTTATGCAGTCTGTCAGCCATGGCTTGCATTCATACAGCAACAGCTTTTAGGTGGGTTTGCTTGCGAGGCCAAATCGAATGACTTCGTATGTGCTACCGTGCAAAGTGGCGCTTTGGTATGAAGCGGTATTCAAGTACTAGTTCGATCATTCACTTTTAGGTGCTGTGTGGTTTCTTCAGATAAATTCATTCGACGTTAGTATCAATCTTTCACCGAAGTCGCTCCCGATTTTCTTCTCTAACATCCTCGAATTGTGAGTGTCCCGTTTGCTTTCTTACTGAAGAGACGCTAAAATCTTTCTTGGTTGGATAGAAGTGACACTGAAAAGGCGGAGAGAAATGCTAGGACCAATAATGAACACCAAACAGGCGATCGCGTGATGTATAGTGTGAGTGTGGTAGAATGATAGTAATTCTGATAAAACAGGGAGATGTGTCGCTTCTCAGCGTGATAAGATTGAGGTATACTGTTCCCTCAAGCGGTATGATACACTGTCTTGCTGGTCCCATACACTAAAAAAATGAAATGAGCGTGTGGCATTGTTGGCCGGGAGGCCCCATCCGGGGAAGGTCGGCCGTCGAGTGCAAGTCTAATTTCAGTCGACGCCACATTGGGCGACTTACGTGCCGGTGATGAGGAGAAAATCTCCAGCCCGGCCGGGAATCGAACCCGGGCGCGCTGCATGGGGCGGGGGGGGGGGGGGGGGCAAGCAGATTGCCACTCAGCTAAGCAGGCGGTCTCCAAAACACAAGCCATCACATTAGAAACGAACAGGAGGACGGACCAGTAACAGCTATGTCTACAAACAAGTATACAGGGTGGTCAGAAACAGTCTGAAATGCTTATAAAGGTGTTGCGGAGCAGGTTGTGATGCGAGATGATTGTTAAGAAAACAATTCGATACGTTGCGCCGTTTGCGAGTTACTTTGCATTGAATTTGGCCAATAAGGCCGTTGTGCTCGGGAACTGAAGCGGTCCGCCGGAGACGGTGTAGCCAAACGTGTTGTTCGTTTGGTTTCCTAAAATCTAACCAGAGAATAATACAAAAAGTGGACATGGGGCGGAATAAGGATCGAAACCGTGCAAGAGGCTAAGCAGTCTAGTATAGTACCATCATTGCTATGAGAACAACTGACACTAATTGTATCTGCGAGGCCACTTGAATTTGCTCACGCAACGGGCTGATTGGCTAACTTCAATGCTAATTAACTCTGAAGCGACATACATATAGATTTTTTTCTTAACAGTTATTTCGTACAATAACTTACCCTGCAATAGTCTTACAGCTGTTTCTGACCACCCTCATAACGGCTGCATTTATTTTGGGGACGTTCCCTTGGTTGAAAAGCAGATTCGGGAACCGGAGGCCTATGCACAAATATCATCATCTAGGTTCCCCCATGCTCCAGGGCTAGCTCACCTGGCATTTGTATGATAAAGAATTAGGGTGTTCAATGAAGCAGGCAGCCCACTTTACCCTTCCGGGTAGAAAATGAAAGTATATAATCGTATTGTCAAAGACTATCTCGTTTTTACCTTTCTCGAACTACACAACTTTTCAATGCGTGTTTGCTAGTTGATTTAGTGTGTGCCGGCCGTTGTGGCTGTGCGATTCTAGGCGCTTCAGTCTGGAACCGTGTGACCGCTACGCTCGCAGGTTCGAATCCTGCCTCGGGCATGGATGTCTGTGATGTCCTTAGGTTAGTTAGGTTTAAGTAGTTCTAAGTTCTAGGGGACTGATGACCACAGATGTTAAGTCCCTTAGTGCTCAGAGCCATTTGAATTTTGATTTAGTGTGTAAATAATTTAGTCGATGAGTTGTTGCAAGGACTTGATCAGGAAATAGCCACAAGTGAAACAGAGCTTGCTCTGAGTTTCAGTTGACGTATTGAATAATGGATAAAAATTATTGGAAAAAAAATACGGCCCGTTTTAGTTTCAATACAGCAGGCGATTTGTGTGTATTCAAGCCTGCAGGTTGCTTTGACCATTGTCATTGGTGCTAAAATCTGAGTTGTTGGGGCTCGTTATATTCCTCTTCAAAGTTCTAGAATACGTTTCGACCTCTCCGTGGGAACCGTCTTCAGAAATGGTCTTGTGTCTCCGGGTTGCTGAGTTTAGCTAACCGGAGGACGCAAGAAAAATCCTGAAGAAGACTCCAACAGAAAGGTCGAAATGTCGAGTGTTCTAGAAGTAACAATAAATAAATAAATAAATAAATAAACGCCGGTGATTGCAGCACAGTGGTTGTTTGTAGTTGTTTATATCGCGACGTGGGCAATGCGAGCGAGGCGCCGCCGGCGCGCTGCCCGCCACCGCCCGCTTCCTAATACGGGCCCGGACACCGCTTGGACGGGACGAGTCCTTTTGTCCTGCGAGATAACCCGAGGCTCCCACGGCCACTGCCGCCTCCCGGTTTGGTCTCCAGCGCGGTCTCAGCGCTCGGTCCCACGGTCCCGCTGCCCGTATACCAAGTTTGGCGCTCCCCTTAATACTGGTCGGCCGCCGCCGTGAGCACTGATTTGCCTAGCGAGCGGCCTAGCTGCCCAAGCGCCGACTCCTCCTAATTTTCCCGCTGCTTTGTCCCCGCCTCGTGACGTCAGCAGCGCCGAGAGTTCTCGGACTCGTCACTGACAGTTGTGTCGTCACCCATTAATCACAGTTTCAACGGTTTCACCTTATCGTGCTTGCCGGTAATCGCCTCGTTTGATTTATGTAACGGTTAATGGAGAACGATATCGGGACGAAGCTTGAAATATTGCACCAAGCTGTAGTTCGGGCAAAGTCTACTTCAAATTAATGGTCGTATAAACTTCTCCGTGTTAATGACTAGCCTGTAACGACATGAATACATTATTATGAACAGTTGCCCCGTACACGAAGGCTTTTCTTATAAACGACGTCGGATTCCGCGTCTGAGAAACGTACATCCCTTGTGTGTGAGTTAGTTCATCCTCGAGATCGACGTCGCAACGTGAGGTACGGCGATACCGTGGTGACATTGTGAGACATGACGACGCTATAAGAACGCAAGATGTTCAGGAATACCAGCCTCGGATGTGATTGACTTGGGCGTCCCTTTGGCGTCTGGTATATAGAACGTCCTTGCGGGTCGTGTTGCCCCCACAGGACAGTACACTGTCACAGTATTGCGGACCCAGGCCCTCAGTATGATAAGTGACAGCGCCGTCCATTGTTGGGTAAGCGGTCTCGAAGGTTAGCAATGGTCAGTGATGGTGGTGTTACGGTTGCAGTTCTTCAGCTAGCTAGTTCCGAGTACGTGTTCAAAGGATAAACCTGTCACCAACATGAAGACTGGTTTGAACACCACAGTGCTTTAATAGGTATGTAGGTGGTATGCAAACCCCGACCCATCTGGTGCCTTTTTGTGGTTGGAATGGGTCTGGCAGATCTGCGATCATAGAGAGCAACGCTCCTAAGGCCGAGACGGTGCGGAGTGCGACGAGAGATTTGTGATACAGTATGTAGACGGGAAAGACGATGGGCTGGCTGTACGTGTATCCATAACGACAAGGCCGGCTCGAGAACATTTTTCCACACAAGCGAAATACAGTTTGACGCTCCTCACCCCTTCCAACTTTCCACACAAACGACGTATCATTCGGCGACGACGACGACGCCCCACCCCTTCCACCCATCGCCGCCGTCTGCCCTCTCCCTACCTCAGATATAAGTTGCCGTTCCTTGGGCTCTTAGTAAGAGCTTTAAGGTCAACAGTAGTATGGGGAAGGTGGAACCATTGGCTACAAACTAGTGTGAAGATCGTTATCTAGGATCGGTTAAAGGCCCAGGCAACAAAAGCGGCAGCTGAGAGCAGCGTGGAATATCTGTATACAGGCGTAGCACAGTTAACTGCGAAAACAAACAGTTTTCCTGTCGCTGTATTTATTTTTAAGAAATCTTGCATTTCACGAGCTGTTTTCTGTATCATATATTGACTGGCGCTACACATTAGTATTTTGTTCTTTGCGACGACAGTTTTTTTATTTTTTATTTGTGTCCTCTACCGTATAGTTAAAAGCCTCTGTGGTGTTTAGTACCTGTCGTCACTGCATTATAGAGCAGGGGTTGTAACATCTCAACTTGCCGCCGTTACGATGCACTCTCCTGTGGCTGCTAAGACAGGTTCAGTTTCTAGTAGGGGAGGGGGGGGGGGAGGTTTGCTTACTTCAGCATGGAGATGATGTGCTCCTATTTTCCTAATTCTCCTTAATGGGTTGTGGTCGAAACCTATAAAGCTAACTTAGAGGGTGAGTAATTTCCCTGTGACGGCATTTCTTTCAATCAAGCGTTGCAGAAAAAGTTCTGCCAGAAAGTAGAATCGTGCAGGAACGCTGTAAGCAGGATTATGAAATGAAATGACCAATGAAAATGTCTACCTTACTGCCTATATGCCTTTCTACGTGTCGAAATGTCATTACCTTGTTCTGACCATTCCTATGCGAAATATAGGAAGGTGGCAGCATAGTCATCGCTCAGTCATCGGCGAATACAGGTTCTCTGAATATATCCAACAAGAGATCCACAATAACTATATCCTTTTTCTCCCAAGAATTCCCATTTTAAGTTCTCAGAGCATTTGTGTTGCACTTGGTGTGTGGGCTCTACCGAACTGTGACGATCACAGGAGCCGTCTCTGACGTCGTTCGATGTAATTTGTTATATCTTCTAGATAAGGACTCCAATCACTGAAACAGTACTCTAGTATTGGTCGCTAGAATTTTGTATGCGATTACCCATATAAATTCATTACCGTTTCGGCCGGCCGCGGTGGTCTAGCGGTTCTAGTCGCTCAGTCTGGAGCCGCGCGACTGCTACGGTCGCAGGTTCGAATCCTGCCTCGGGCATGGATGTGTGTGATGTCCTTAGGTTAGTTAGGTTTAAGTAGTTCTAAGTTCTAGGGGACTGATGACCATAGATGTTAAGTCCCATAGTGCTCAGAGCCATTTGAACCATTACCGTTTCGGAGAACCTTTCCTGCAAATCGTCCATTCGCTTTCCCTGCTACTGATTTTACTTGAACGGCCAGTTTTTTTTATCATTTCTTACTATTACCCCTAAATAATTGTACTATATCACTACATAGATACCCCGCAATCCACCATACGGCATATGGCGGAGGGTACCCCAAAGAACTAGTCATTTTCTTTTCTGTTCCACTTGCAAACAGAACGAGGGCAAAAAGGTAGTCTTATAAGCTTTCCAATGAGTCCCAATTTCTCGTATCTTGTCTTCTGGTCCTTACGCGCAATGTATGTTGGAGGCAGTTCCGTTCTGCAGTCAGCTTCAAATGCGGTTGTCTGAATTTTCTCAATAGTAAAAAGGTTGTGGATGGCATTGAGCCACAGTCGTGCAATACTAGAGTAAACCGCCATTTGGCCGTGGATTATTATATTTATCTTTTGTGCTAACCAGATTTCGGCTTTTATGTCATTATCAAGTACAATCCTAAATGTTGTTAGACCATTATTAAGTCATATCTGTTAAGCTGCAAAGCAGGTAAACATCTTAAAGACATGTTAGTCTTGTTTACTGCTTTGGACTGCCTTAACAGATATGACATTTAGCGCTGTATTTGACAGTGGCATAAAAGCCGAAATCTGCATAGTACAAAAGATAAATGTAATGATACACAGTCACATGGTAGTTTACTCTTTTAAAAAGTTTCTCAGTAGCGTTGTTCGAAAAGAATGTTATCTTCACTTCAGGGATTCCCATTTGAGTTCCCGAAGCATGTCCGTAACACATGCGTGTTGTTCGAACCTACCAGTAACAAATGTAGCAGCCCACTTCTGAATTGCTCCGATGTCTTCCTTCAGTCCGACCTGGTACGGATCTCAAACACTCGATCAGTGAGTAGGTCACACTAGCGTCCTATGTGCGGTCTCCTTTAAACATGAACCACACTTTACTACAATTCTCCCAATAAGCCGAAGTCGACCATTCGCTTTCCCAGCAGAGCCCTCAATGCAAGTTCTATTTCATATCGCTTTGCAGCGTTACGCCCAGGTGTTTAAACGACGTGTGTCAAGCAGGACACTGCTAATGCTGTATTCGAGTACTACTTTTTCTACTCATCCGCATTAACTGCATTGTGCTAATATTCTATCACATATGAGTGGTAATGCCCCACCCCCTCCCCCCACTGCCCCCCCTCTCTGGTTGGTAAGGCCCGGACCGTTTGGGAGTTCCCAAATTCATCGATCCTTTTGTGGCGTTCTCACGAAAGGGCTCGGTCTCCAAGGCCTGTTTGAGTTGTGCTGCATATTCGCTCCGAGGGGATTATATAGCGCTGTTGCGGACAAGCCAAATGCGGCGGACGCTTCCATACTGAGGCCCACATTCCTGGGGCGACGTTCGCAGATATCCCGGTCGTTAAGGAAAAATGGTCACGCTCCGGGGTGGCTGCCATATAGGGCGCCCTTCCGGCGACCACTTCTTGCTGCGGTCGCAGCCGCCGTCGCCGCCTCAATGGCGCGCGGACCCCGTTACCGCCGAGACAATGAGCCCCGCCTTCCTTGTAAGGCCACAAACGCTCCCGTTCCTGTTCGCCATTCATCAGGCCGCACCGGACGCTGGACCAGCAACATGACGTCCGCGCCGGCTGCGCGCCTCCCTATGCTTTTTTTTCGCTCACCTGCCTCTCGGAAAGACAAAGGGCGGTCGGCGCGTGCCGCGTGCGACGGATGCGTCCGCATTTACATTACTAATGCGGCCGCTAGTAGCTGGCGGTAGCGCGCCGCTACGCCATTCATGGCAGCGCCATCGCCTCCCAGCTTCAATGGCCGTGCCACCTCGGCGAATGCGTGGTGCGCCGAGCTGTCGGCGCGAACGAACTGCTCGCGTGCCACAGCGTGCGGGGTCAGCCGACACTAGTCGATCAGTGACGGCGTACTCCATCTCCGGTCCGCGGTCACTCTCTTCCTCCTTTTCCAAATACCGGATGTGTCGGAATGAGTATCTGGTTTTAGGTCTATGTCGCATTTATTACACTCAACAGTTATAAGTAAAATATTAAATGAAAAAGCAACCTTAATAGTTTTGTATGTAAATTGAGCCGGCCGGTGTGGCCGTGCGGTTCTAGGCGCTTTAGTCTGGATCCGCGTGGCCGCTACGATCGTAGGTTCGAATCCTGCCTCGGGCATGGATGTGTGTGATGTCCTTAGGTTAGTTAGTTCTTGGGGACTGATGACCTCAGAAGTTAAGTCCCATAGTGCTCAGAGCCATTTGAACTATTTTATGTAAATTGAAAGTAGGGGCAGAAAAGGAATGAAAGGCACCCTTGATGTCAGCTGCATCAGGACTATATGCGGAAACAGCGGTGACGAGCGAGAATGTGTGCCGCACCGGGATTCGAACCCAGGATCTCCTGCTTACTAGGCAGCTGCGTAAACCACTGCGCCACCCGGACACGGTGTTTATCGCAACTGCGCGGGATTTCCTACATACCTCCCAGCCGACCAACATTACCACCTAGCGTGTTCATATAAATGTTCGCCTCGACGGGCATCGAATGCACCACCTATAGTACGAATGCACAGTTACGGTCGACCTCCGACTGGAATCTAAAATTAGCGAGCATGGATGGTATGGAAAGGGACTGCGGATAGGTGGCGCTGGGTGGGAGTGTGGGTTGGTCGGGAGGTGTGCCATGATAGTCCACGCAGTTGTGATAAACACTGTGTCCGGGTAGTGCAGTGGTTACCGCAACTGCCTAGTACGCATGAGATCCTAGGTTCGAATCCCGGTCTGGCACA